>NC_041354.1:16576091-16713591 GCF_004354835.1 Perca flavescens
AGAGAAAACTCCTCCGCTCCCTGACAGGAAACACCCTGCTAGGCTAACGTCCCTATGCTACCTCCCTCACCTCTCCCTTGTTTAAACTACAGACCGCTTTCAACCCTGACACAGAGAGACAAGTCACCTCCCCGAGACTGCTGGGCCTAAATTGTGCTTAAACATGTGACACACATAATGAAAACATGAACCCAATATGTATTGAATAAACTCCTATATTGATACATTAACAGATTAACAGGGAATCTTGCTAAACATACGTTACTTAGAAAGAAGTGCATATATGCGTGGGCCCTATTAAACATTGGGTGGTTACATTTGTCTGATTTCTTGATTATAATTGATTATATGACAGACATTACAAGACAAAACAATATCTAATCAAATATTTAAAATAAGAGTGTACTCTTTCCAACCGCACAATATAATGTCTTCTATATACTGTAGATGTTGATACATACAGATCTTTGTTTGATATACAGAGAAGTTTTGCTTGGACTTAAAGGTTCTCTGGTCTCCTTCAAATCAGCACTGTCATCAGTCTCAGGATCCAAAGAGTCTCCAGTCTGGTCTTCAGTCTCTGGTTGTAAACGTGGATGTGAGCTCCTGGCTGGTTCTGGCCATCGCAGGCAAATCTTCTGTTACAAACACTGCAGCTGAAAGGTCTTTCTCCTGTGTGAGTTCTCATGTGGTTCTTCAGGTTTCCTCTTCCAGTGAAAGCTTTATCACACTCAGAGCAGCTGAAAGGCTTCTCTCCTGTGTGAGATCTCATGTGGATCTTCAGGTGTGCCTTGTAGCCAAATCTGTTGCCACACTCAGCTGAGCAGCTGACTGGTTTCTTACATGTTGAATCATGTTTCAGAGAGTTTAAAGCTGACTGAGGTTCTCTGGTCTCCTTCAAATCAGCACGGTCATCAGTCTCAGGATCAGAAGAGTCTCCAGTCTGGTCTTCAGTCTCTGGTTGTAAACGTGGATGTGAGTTCCTGGCTGGTTCTGGTCCTCCACACTGCTCTCCGTCAGCTTCTGTTTCCATGTGTTGAGTTTGTCTTTGATGAACCTGTGAGGACTGAGCTTCCTCTTCATCACCTTCACTCTTCACAGGGACAGGAGTGAATGGGACCTTGGTGATATCAGCCTCCTCCAGCCCTTGAAGCTGCTCTCCTCCCTGACTGCTCCACGGTTCCTCCTGTTCCTCTTTAATGTGTGGGGGCTCTGGCTCCTGCTGGTCCACACCGGAGCCACACTCCTGCTGCTCAGGGGGAACCTCTTCTTTAACCACCGACAGCTGCTCAACATCTGCAGGAAACACATACAGAGAAATGTGGTGGAACTGTATCTTATCACCTGGATTGTTATAAAGAAATTCTGGTTGTTCAGTCAGTTACTTAGGTTACATCTACACTACCAGTCTTCCTCTTCAGCCTTGGAAAACTGTTGGATAGGCTGTTGACGGACGGACGTATTAGGGCCCTCCTGTGTGTGATATATGTAAAGCTGAACGGAGTCACAGTAGTACCATCAGGCTGAAACAGATTTTATTCTGATCCAAAAACTCTCTGTGATTGAGGAAAGAGAAGAGACACCAACATCAGATCCTGGCTTGTAATGAAGGACATAATGCTTTTGATAATAGCAAACTGTTGCTAAAAAGAAACGTTACTGTTGACGTTTGTTCATCTAGAATAAAATCCCTGAAATCACCATCACCACACCCACCAGACTCCATGAAAATGATCAGTACTTTTAGCGTGGATAGACCAAGCATATTTCCACATGTAAATTAGTGAATTAAGGATTTATTTCAACCAAACCAGAGTGGTGATTGTTGGAACAGTGGAAAGACGTTTTGTTTTGTTTCTATCCACTTTGAATGAAGTGTGTTATACGATGATATAAAATTACCGTTTACTTACATGGAGTCTGGTGGGTTTTGGCGACGGCCTGTTAAAGAGCTTAGATTCAAACAGAGCTCATGAACAAATGCTTATTTACATACGTCCTATCGTCATATTGTTACTGAATGAATGTGTTTTGACGTGAGAACGCCAGGCAAATCTGTTACAAACACTGCAGCTGAATCTTTACTCTCCTGTGTGGACAGCCATGTGTGACCGTAAACTTCCTCTCTCTGTAAAAGATTTCCTACAAACAGAGCAGCTGAAAGGCTTTTCATCTGTGTGAGATCTCATGTGGATCTTCAGGTGTGCCTGGTTGCCAAACCTGCTGCCACACTCAGAGCAGCTGAATGGTTTCTTACACGCTGAATCATGTTTGAGAGAGTTTAAAGCTGACTGAGGTTCTCTGGTCTCCTTCAAATCAGCACGGTCATCAGTCTCAGGATCAGAAGAGTCTCCAGTCTGGTCTTCAGTCTCTGGTTGTAAACGTGGCTGTGAGCTCCTGGCTGGTTCTGGTCCTCCACAGTCCTCTCCATCAGCTTCGGTTTCCATCAGACCAACACATTTATGTGTTTTGACGTCAGCACGCCAGGCAAATCTTCTGTTACAAACACTGCAGCTGAATCTTTTCTCTCCTGTGTGGACAGCCATGTGTGACCGTAAACTTCCTCTCTCTCTAAAAGATTTCTTACAAACTGGGCAGCTGAAAGGTCTTTCTCCTGTGTGAGTTCTCATGTGTTTCTTCAGGCTTCCACTTTCCGGGAAAGCTTTATCACACTCAGAGCAGCTGAAAGGCTTTTCACCTGTGTGGGTTTTCATGTGGTACTGTAAACCTCCACTTACTGTAAAAGATTTCTTACAAACACTGCAGCTGAAAGGTCTTTCTCCTGTATGAGTTCTCATGTGGATCTTCAGGGTTCCACTTTCGGTGAAAGCTTTATCACACTCAGAGCAGCTGAAAGGCTTCTCTCCTGTGTGAATTCTCATGTGTTTCTTCAGGTGTCCACTTATGATGAAAGCTTTATCACACTCAGAGCAGCTGAAAGGCTTTTCACCGGTGTGAGTTCTCATGTGTTTCTTCAGGCTTCCTCTTTCAGTGAAAGCTTTATCACACTCAGAGCAGCTGAATGGTTTCTTACACGCTGAATCATGTTTCAGAGAGTTTAAAGCTGACTGAGGTTCTCTGGTCTCCTTCCAATCAGCACTGTCATCAGTCTCAGGATCAGAAGAGTCTCCAGTCTGGTCTTCAGTCTCTGGTTGTAAACGTGGCTGTGAGCTCCTGGCTGGTTCTGGTCCTCCACAGTCCTCTCCATCAGCTTCGGTTTCCATCAGACCAACACATTTATGTGTTTTGACGTCAGCACGCCAGGCAAATCTTCTGTTACAAACACTGCAGCTGAATCGTTTCTCTCCTGTGTGGACAGCCATGTGTGACCGTAAACTTCCTCTCTCTCTAAAAGATTTCTTACAAACTGGGCAGCTGAAAGGTCTTTCTCCTGTGTGAGTTCTCATGTGTTTCTTCAGGCTTCCACTTTCGGTGAAAGCTTTATCACACTCAGAGCAGCTGAAAGGCTTTTCACCGGTGTGAGTTCTCATGTGGTTCTTCAGGCTTCCACTTTCAGTGAAAGCTTTATCACACTCAGAGCAGCTGAAAGGCTTCTCTCCTGTGTGAGTTCTCATGTGGTTCTTCAGGCTTCCACTTTTGGTGAAAGCTTTATCACACTCAGAGCAGCTGAAAGGCTTCTCTCCTGTGTGAGATCTCATGTGGATCTTCAGGTGTGCCTTGTAGCCAAATCTGTTGCCACACTCAGAGCAGCTGAATCGTTTCTTACATGTTGAATCATGTTTCAGAGAGTTTAAAGCTGACTGAGGTTCTCTGGTCTCCTTCAAATCAGCACGGTCATCAGTCTCAGGATCAGAAGAGTCTCCAGTCTGGTCTTCAGTCTCTGGTTGTAAACGTGGATGTGAGTTCCTGGCTGGTTCTGGTCCTCCACACTGCTCTCCGTCAGCTTCTGTTTCCATGTGTTGAGTTTGTCTTTGATGAACCTGTGAGGACTGAGCTTCCTCTTCATCACCTTCACTCTTCACAGGGACAGGAGTGAATGGGACCTTGGTGATATCAGCCTCCTCCAGCCCTTGAAGCTGCTCTCCCTCCTGACTGCTCCACGGTTCCTCCTGTTCCTCTTTAATGTGTGGGGGGGGCTCTGGCTCCTGCTGGTCCACACCGGAGCCACACTCCTGCTGCTCAGGGGGAACCTCTTCTTTAACCACCGACAGCTGCTCAACATCTGCAGGAAACACATACAGAGAAATGTGGTGGAACTGTATCTTATCACCTGGATTGTTATAAAGAAATTCTGGTTGTTCAGTCAGTTACTTAGGTTACATCTACACTACCAGTCTTCCTCTTCAGCCTTGGAAAACTGTTGGATAGGCTGTTGATGGACGGACGTATTAGGGCCCTCCTGTGTGTGATATATGTAAAGCTGAACGGAGTCACAGTAGTACCATCAGGCTGAAACAGATTTTATTCTGATCCACAGACTCTTTCTGTGAGAGAGGACAGAGAAGAGACACTAATATTATATCTTGGCTTGTAATGTAAGACGTGATGCTTTTGATAAAAGCTGTTGCTAAAAAGAAACGTTACTGTTGACGTTCATTTGTTTATCTTGATAAAATCCCTGAACCATGTAAATGATCAGTACTTTTAGCGTGGATAGACCAAGCATATTTCCACATGTAAATTAGTGAATTAAGGATTTATTTCAACCAAACCAGAGTGGTGATTGTTGGAACAGTGGAAAGACGTTTTGTTTTGTTTCTATCCACTTTGAATGAAGTGTGTTATACGATGATATAAAATTACCGTTTACTTACATGGAGTCTGGTGGGTTTTGGCGACGGCCTGTTAAAGAGCTTAGATTCAAACAGAGCTCATGAACAAATGCTTATTTACATACGTCCTATCGTCATATTGTTACTGAATGAATGTGTTTTGACGTGAGAACGCCAGGCAAATCTGTTACAAACACTGCAGCTGAATCTTTACTCTCCTGTGTGGACAGCCATGTGTGACCGTAAACTTCCTCTCTCTGTAAAAGATTTCCTACAAACAGAGCAGCTGAAAGGCTTTTCATCTGTGTGAGATCTCATGTGGATCTTCAGGTGTTCCTTGTTGCCAAATCTGCTGCCACACTCAGAGCAGCTGAATGGTTTCTTACACGCTGAATCATGTTTGAGAGAGTTTAAAGCTGACTGAGGTTCTCTGGTCTCCTTCAAATCAGCACTGTCATCAGTCTCAGGATCAGAAGAGTCTCCAGTCTGGTCTTCAGTCTCTGGTTGTAAACGTGGCTGTGAGCTCCTGGCTGGTTCTGGTCCTCCACAGTCCTCTCCATCAGCTTCGGTTTCCATCAGACCAACACATTTATGTGTTTTGACGTCAGCACGCCAGGCAAATCTTCTGTTACAAACACTGCAGCTGAATCTTTTCTCTCCTGTGTGGACAGCCATGTGTGACCGCAAACTTCCTCTCTCTCTAAAAGATTTCTTACAAACTGGGCAGCTGAAAGGTCTTTCTCCTGTGTGAGTTCTCATGTGTTTCTTCAGGCTTCCACTTTCGGTGAAAGCTTTATCACACTCAGAGCAGCTGAAAGGCTTTTCACCTGTGTGAGATCTCATGTGGATCTTCAGGGTTCCACTTTTGGTGAAAGCTTTATCACACTCAGAGCAGCTGAAAGGCTTCTCTCCTGTGTGAGTTCTCATGTGTTTCTTCAGGCTTCCACTTTTGGTGAAAGCTTTATCACACTCAGAGCAGCTGAAAGGCTTCTCTCCTGTGTGAGATCTCATGTGGATCTTCAGGTGTGCCTTTTTGCTAAATCTGTTGCCACACTCAGAGCAGCTGAATCGTTTCTTACATGTTGAATCATGTTTGAGAGAGTTTAAAGCTGACTGAGGTTCAGCACGGTCATCAGTCTCAGGATCAGAGGAGTCTCCAGTCTGGTCTTCAGTCTCTGGTTGTAAACGTGGATGTGAGTTCCTGGCTGGTTCTGGTCCTGCACACTGCTCTCCGTCAGCTTCCTCTTCATCACCTTCACTCTTCACAGGGACAGGAGTGAATGGGACCTTGGTGATATCAGCCTCCTCCAGCCCTTGAAGCTGCTCTCCCTCCTGACTGCTCCACGGTTCCTCCTGTTCCTCTTTAATGTGTGGGGGGGGCTCTGGCTCCTGCTGGTCCACACCGGAGCCACACTCCTGCTGCTCAGGGGGAACCTCTTCTTTAACCACCGACAGCTGCTCAACATCTGCAGGAAACACATACAGAGAAATGTGGTGGAACTGTATCTTATCACCTGGATTGTTATAAAGAAATTCTGGTTGTTCAGTCAGTTACTTAGGTTACATCTACACTACCAGTCTTCCTCTTGTGTATGTATTACCTACCACCAGAGACCATGTTAACTGGCGACCGTCAGCCAAATGCATCTGTTGTTGTCATAGTGACGACAGCTGTTGAAAATGGGAAAAAATACGTAGCTGTCCGCGTGAATGCCTTTTTGTTAAGTTGTCATTAAAATGTTATAACATAACGACGTTTACCTTTCTGATTTGTCTTTGGAGTCTTGTCTGAGGAAACTTGTCAGTCGCGTTTCGAATGTGGCTTCCTGTAAAGGAAAACAGGAAGACAGTATTGCTCTTCCTGTTATGTCTATAATACGTTTTATTTAATACACCTATTCGTCTTCAGAGCCTGTTCAAGTAAACACATGTCACGTAGAAAACTATTTAGTAGGTAGCCCTTTTAAAAGTAGAAAATAAATTAATAAAACAACTTTAATTCAAACTTGTGCCATTGTGGGAAACTAAATAACACTTAGCTCAGCAGTGTAACCCACTGCACCATCACGTTGCATTATTAGCTGGTGGGCATGTCATCATATGAAGTCAAAGATTACACAGTCTCTCTTAAAATCAGGAGGCAGTCAGATTAAGTTGTGACCACACTGCATGCAAATAACTGACAAGCTGCTCTTACTCAGAAATTGTCTTTATTTTGTTTGATTCCCACAACATGCACATGTCTTGTTTGTATTTATTTATAAATTATTTATAAATTTATTTAAAAATTTATATTTTTAATTGTTTTATTTTATTGGGACCATGCCATATTTATGAACATTGTTGTATAAAAACACCATGTTAATATGCCAGAATTAATAAAAATAGCTACTTTTCATCTGCAGTCCCTAGGCAGGTAACATAGGACTAACATAGACAGCCAGCAGTCATACAGCACTCATTCACTATAAATTAAAAAGGTACACATAATGGTGACATATACAAAACAAACAAAACAAAAATACATGATGACAAAGACATTATTCATCCACCTCTATGCTGCATTCAATATAGAGGTGAGCACATTGAAATAAACTTGAAACTCAACTGTCCATCTCTGATGAACCAAATAATAAATAAATTCGCCCCAGACCTCAAGTGGCAAAAGGACATCAAAAACTTCATCCAAAATGTTCAGCCTAGGATGTAGGTCTACTTCCCCGACTCTAATTCAATCCGGGTTTTGTATTTATGTGGGATTTTGGCCTGTTCTAAATAGGACTTTATTTAACTGGACTGGTCCTCCATTGCTCAATTCCATGCATTTTTCCCTTGAATTTCTTTATTTATTGTGAAGCTGCTTTAGGCAAGTATTACCACATCAACATTTTACTGATTGGCAGTGATATTATGGTTTCAATTATCTGGTTTGAAATGTCTGTTATTTGTGTTGGAAACCAGTAAAATACCAAAATGGTCTTATGGATTGTATGGTCACAACTTGATCTGACTGCCTTCTGTTTTAAAAGATACAATGTATGAGTTATTATGATGTTATACTTATTGTGATTTACTGTAGAACCTGTGGCGTGCTGACTTGGTCTGCTGCCTCTTACATATTTTCCCAAAATGGCACAAGTTCGAATCCCATGAAATCATGCTTGTTTATTTATTTCTTTATTACTTGGTTTATCAGAGATGGACATTTGCGTTTCAAGTTTATTTCAATGTGCTTACCATGGACAAACGTACAAGACGTGCATTTTGTGGGACTCAAAACAAAATAAAGACAATTTCTGAACAAGAGCAACTTGTCAGTTATTTGCATGCAGTGTGGTGTGGTCACAACTTTATCTGGCTGCCTCCTGATTTTAAGAATGTGTGACGTTTGAGTTCATATCATGCCATGCCCTTGAGTTGATAATGCAATGTGATGGTGCAGTGACTGCTGAGCTAAGTGTTCTTTAGTTTCCCACAATGGCACGAGTTCAAATCCAAGTTGTTTTATTAATTTATTTTCTACTTTTAATAAAAGGGCTACATAGTTTTCTACGTGACACGTGTTTACTTGAAGTATCTGACCAGTCTATATAACTTGTACTTAAGCTTTATCTGAGTTATCTATATGACTCGTACTTAAGATTCGGCACGATGACTCAAATAAACTCTACCACACTTCTATAGGAAATGGCCACAGGAAACATCTGGAATGTGTTATCAGTGGGGCCCCCAAAACAGAGAGGTCCTTGTTAGATATGTGCCAAAATACTATTGGTCAAACTATTGTTCCCGCCTCCTCTATCTATGATACATGGTTACAGATATATACATTCGTTATGTTATAACATTTTAATGACAACTTAACAAAAAGGCATTCACGCGGACAGCTACGTATTCTCTTCCCATTTTCAACAGCTGTCGTCACTACGACAACAACGGACGCATTTGGCTGACGGTCGCCAGTTAACATGGTCTCTCGTTAAACCGAAACACCGGCAATGTGTATTACAATTCTTAAAATGCGGTAACTACTAAAGAAGTATTACCTCTATGCTTTTGTCTCAGGGAGTCTTTAAGGTTTCTGGTCTTTTAGGTCATCAACGAATACGCGGGGAATTAGAGATAGATTGATTATGGGAGTCTGGCCTTCCACTTTTCACAAAAAAATCCTCTTCATCACCTTATTCTAGCGTATCCAGCATATTTCCACATGTAAATGGGTGAATTAAGGGTTTATTTCAGAGTGGTGATTGTTGGAACAGTGGAAAGACGAACCATGACGGCTTTTGATAGTTTCATTGCGTTTTTGTCCACTTTGAATTTGTGTTTTTACCGTTTATTTACATGGAGTCTGGTGGGTTTTGGCGACGGCCTGTTAAAGAGCTAAGATTCAAACGAAGCTTATGAACAAATGCTTATTTCCATACGTCCTATCGTCGTATCGTTGCTGAGAGAACAGATCACAAAAAGGAGAGAAAGATCAACTGAAGGTTTAATGAACAAACCTGCTCTGTGTAACTGACGCTGAGGGAAGAAAACAGCGTCCAGTAGCTCCCGTTGTCGCTCGTTCTCCTCTTTTGAACGACAAAGTTCCTCCTCGTACTCTGCTATCGTTCTTTCAAACAGCCCAAATATCTCTTCAGCAGCCGCAGTTAGTCGCTGCTCCACCAACGCTCTCAGCATCTGGACTTTACACATCTTACCTCTCTCTCTCAACACAACGAAGAGACTCTGCTAACACGCCGTCTCGTTCAAAGTGCGAACGTAGCATAGACAGGAAGGTA
Source organism: Perca flavescens (assembly GCF_004354835.1). Taxonomy (NCBI): domain Eukaryota; kingdom Metazoa; phylum Chordata; class Actinopteri; order Perciformes; family Percidae; genus Perca; species Perca flavescens. The sequence continues at coordinate 16,585,609 of NC_041354.1, forward strand.
GCCGCAGTGAAGAAGACTACAGCTTCCCGTGCAGATCAGTTGCTGAGCTTCAAAATAAAAGTCCGGAAGTGTTCCAGTTGCCGAGCTTCAAAATAAAAGTCCGGAAGTGTTCCAGATTTCCTCTGGAAAACACGCAGGAATATAAATGATTAAAACACACTTTTGAAAAAAGACAAATACTTAAATTAAGTAAATACATTTTCAGAGCTCTGAGAAAACAATGAACCAAATTAAAGATGGTGGTAGTTTGTTTCCCTTTCCTTTTAATGTGTCAAACAGAAGATACAAGTTTTGGTCTTGCAGTGTAATTTCATCTGATTTTGTTGTTTGTCTGAAGGTGAACATTAGGTAAATGTATGTTTACTGCAAGGAAACTCCTGCACACTGTCTAACTTGCCAAAAAATATATGGAATAGCTGGCACCGTTTCGGTACTAGACCATCACTAAACGTACATTGTGTAATGTTTTGAGTTGATTCTTAGCAAAAAAAACTTTGTTCTTTCACAAATATGTGCTCATTCATGTGTAATTACTTCCACCAACTAATCAAACTATTCTCGTAAGCGTAGAATCTGACATTCAGAATCATTCAGAATACATACAGGCGAGTTGCTCGAATGACGGCCGGCATGTCGCACCTCCATCTTTAAAATACCTTAGCCAAAGAGGGACATACCTCCGTCTTTCGCGCTTTTACACTCCGTGGCACCATGACGAATGCCAGCCGGGAGGGAAAGAGAGAATAAAAACGACAACGCGACTGGCAAAGCAACAAGACCAAAGGCTCGAAAGTAATATTCAGTTGGTTGTCATATACAATTTCACCGCTAGATGGGAGTAATTCTTACACAATGTAGCTTTAAGCAAACAGCGTTACACCCTGAGAAGCCATATATTGTAGGAGGTGAGTGTCTGGTTATGACAAAGTTTGACTTCTTTTGTCAGGTCCGTCCAGTGTGGGCGTGAATAAACTTCGGAGGCGCTTGATTGAAATGAACCCCAACATCTTCCAGGGTGCTGTACCTCGTAAGTACAACAACAAGTTTCTTGTAAGGTGCTAATAAGAAATAATACATTTGTTAATTACTCTATAATGAACCTTTATAAAATCTAACTGATTATATATATACTTGTTAATGTTTATGACAGGTATATGAACATTAACAAGTTTATAATAACCTATAAGTCTTATAAACAATTCTAAATGTGTTAATTGTGCTTTATTTAACACATATAAAGTCTAATTAATTATATATATAATATATATATATACTTATTAATGTTTATGACAGGTATATGAACTATTAACAAGTTTCTAATAACAGCCTATAAGTGTCTTGTAAACAATACTAAATGTGTTAATTGTGCTTTAATGAACACTTGTATTTATATGATTTTATTAATGTTTATAAGCATCTTATAAGGTCTTCTTAGTGTCTAATTTACTATTAATTACAGCTTATTACAAGAGTCTTAAAATAAAGTGTTACCCAATTATTACACAATAATTTGTTTTAAATAATCGCAGTTTCTATGTTTAATCACAATTAAATTGCTAACATTAGCTAAGGTCTTAAGGCGTATGACTGGAAGTTGTTGACATTGTTTAGATATGCCAAATTGTAATTATATAAATGATTATTGATCTGACTATATGACTATTATTTCTATTGTGAGTTTGTTGGAACTTGACCCTAAACACGTTCGTAGCAACAGAAATAACAAGAGGGTGGTAGTATAGTTAGAAAAAATCTCGGTCACATGACAAAGACAAAGATGTATCCTAGGATTAATTCAAAACTTTAATTTGTTTTAAAAAAGTAATACATTTGACTGGAAGAGACAATTATATTGTTTATACGTATATTGTACGGCAACAATTTAGGATTGTGAGAGCTTTATAAATGACCCACATTTCCTTCCTCTTGAAAGCGTTTTTTGATTTTGTTTGGGTGGATCAGTTTGTACAATAATCTCAAAGAGAAACAATAACATATGCATATTTTTCCTTATCAAACAGACACCACAAGAGCACCAAAAGGATACGAGGAGTCTGGCAGAGAATATCACTTCACCAGCCGAGAAATCTTTGACAACATGGCGTATAACAACAGGTACAACTGTCTCTGCTGTGTATGGGGGGCGGATATGAAGGGGCTATGTCCCCCTCCAATATTTAAAAGAGGGAGATTTGTCCCAGCTGATTATTTACATTAAGACATATATTTATGTTACAAATTTTCAGCAAATGAGGCATTATCTAATGCTAACTTTGGTGAATTTCTGAGACATTTACAGGGTCAAATAGACACAGTGTAGCCTGAAAGATGAGATTCTGTGGAAGCAAAATAGGCCCAAATCTCAAAATTGAAAAACAATATGCCTCTAGTGTCTCCTAACATAATAATTTTTATTAAAAGTGTGCCGTTTACACCCACTGAAATTATAAAGAGCTGTGACTGTGTGTATCCCAACTCCTAAAACTCGCTATATCCACGAAATGTATTCAGAAACTAATATCTAAGCATCAAGTTCTAGAAATTTACTGTTTGTTTGACTAAAAAAACAATTATGTCCCGCAGGTTTTTGGAGTACGGGGAGTACAAAGGGAATCTGTACGGCACGAGCATCGCGTCTGTGAGGGAAGTTTTAAACAGCGGGAAGATTTGCGTCATCGACATCGAGCCCAATGTAAGAACCACAACAACATCCAATGGTGTTATGTAACTAAGTACGGGATCACGGAAGGCTTGTGTCAGGTGGACGCGCCGACAGTGTTGTTGTCATTACTTCGAATTCCTCATGAGGGCGGCAGAAACTACGCACTATAGCTTTAATAGACACATATAAACGGTACAGATAGAAGTACAAGTGTCACCATATGGGACCTAATGAAACCCAGTGGTGTAGTCTACGTGATACGCAGGTATATGCATTATACCCACTAAGAAAGCTCCAGGATTTCCATTTACCCACTTAAAAATGCTCAATGACACGCAACGACATACTTTTCATTATATTTTTGATATATTTAGAATTTTCATCGGTTATTTTCTTGAAGTCAATTATCTTTAGTGACAATATTGCAAGGAGTTACAGCTTACGGATAAGGAAACAGACTTTCTTCAAGACAGAAGACAATCCTGTCTAGCCCTACAGAGTCAGTCTGACTCTCGTCTATCATATCCCTCACTGTTTTATCCTCTTCTTACTCTTCCTCCGGCATTGGTGCCTCTCGCCGCTTATCCGTTGGACCTACTCCAGGTCCTGTTTCCCAAGAAGATTTGAAAAGCAAGGTCCGCGACCTTGCTAGTCCCTGAATGCACTCTTTGTTCTTCCCGCTCCTCTCCAAATATTTGCACACTGTTTAAAAAATTCTTTAATAGGTTTGTGCCAGGCACTATGCACTTCATTCATCCTTTACAGGCCGGGAGAGAGAGGGGATATCTTCTACAGAATATATTCTACAATACCCACTACAATACATTAGACTACACCACTGGTAAAACGGTACACAACTAAATGTTTCCATGTCTCCGTTTAGTCCATCCAGGCGGTGCGGAGCCATGAGCTGCGGGCCTACATCATTTACGTGAAGCCGCCGCCACCGGAGCGACTCAAGGAGACCCGACGGGACTCGTACATCACCACCAACTACTACGTCAACCAGCCATTCAAAGTAAACATTTACAGGCGCAAACAGACAAAGTGTAGCAGAATAGACATCTAAATGTGTGTGTTTTTGATGTTTTTTCCCCCCCCAATAGTCTGAAAGAAGACATGTTATGGAGGCAAAATAGCCCCAAAACTCAAAATTTGAAAAATGATGGTTATGCCTGTGATATGTCTGCCATGAAATTAAAAGTGCTCCTGTATTATTATTTTTTATTACTTTCATCTGTTTTAACCCTTGTGTTGTCTTTCCTTCGACCATGAAAAAAAACTTTTGTTGTCCTTATTTCAATGTTTTGTTGCTTTTTTTCAACAACAAAAAATTATTTAATAAGTTTTTTTGTTTTATTTTTCAACATTATTATCAATCCCCCCCCATGTCTTTGTCCCTTTTTGTTTTTTTGTATTTTTTTGTCACTTTTTTAACATTTTAGCCGCTTTTCCCAAAGTTTTTGACTCTAACTTCCAATGTTTTTGAATTTTATTTTTGTAATTTTTGTCACGCTCTCCAATATTTTTTATGCTTTTTCCCCCAATGTTTTGTCGCCTTGTTCGACATTTTCGACGCTTATTTTTCGACCTTCCATAAATTTGATTTATTTATTTTTTAACTTGGAAATGGGTCAAATTTGACCCAAGGACAACATGAGGGTTAAGATGTGTTTTCTTACCTCAGGATGGGAATCCTCGCCATCAAAATCTTGGATAAAAACATGTTTTGCCAGGTTTTCCCGCTGCAAATACTGCGATATATACTGGCTACATATAAAGGCTATTTCTATTTGTTACTGCCGAAACTATAGTTGCCATTCTTCTTGACAAATGATATTGTAAGCCATCAGCTCCAGGAGCAAAAGCACACGTGTGTTCCTTTTTACGAGGAGGTTTCAACCACAGATGTACAACCATTTTTTGTATTGATGAATGTTTTTAATATCTATGGTTTCAACTCACTGCTCTCTTTAAACCTGGTTTTACTTTGTAAACCAAATAAATAACCTGATCATAAAACAATACCCAAAAAAAAGACATTATTGGGGCGCCTGGGTAGCTCATCTGGTGGAGCGTGCGCCCACGTATAGAGGCTCGGTCCTCGCCGCAGTGGCCGCGGGTTTGATTCTGGCCTGCAGACATTTTCTGCAGGCCCCCCACTCTCTCTCTCTCTCTCTCTCTCTCTCTCTCTCTCTCTCTCTCTCTCTCTCTCTCTCTCTCTCTCTCTCTACACAACCTCTGGACCAGGTGCACCGATAGCACCTTTTCCCACCAGAGATCGCGCAGACCCATGACTACATTTTTGTTCTTTCTGCTTCTCTGGCCGGAGACTGTTTGCAACTTTGTTAATTATTTCCTGGGTCTGTCTGTCCGTCTGTCCGTCTGTCCGTCTGTCTGTCTGTCTTTCCATCTTCTGTCTGTCTCTCTGTCTGTCTCTCTGTCTGTCTAAAGGTATTATAATGACTTTGAGCTGAATAATCAGTTCTGACTTTTGTTTCCTCCAACAGGATGAAGACTTCCAGGAGATGGAAGAAGCCGCCCAGAAAATGGAGTCCAACTTCTGTCAGTTCTTTGACCATGTGATCGTCAACGACGAGCTGCAGGACTCCTGCGTCCAGCTGCTGGTGGCGGCGAGGAAGGCGCAGGACGAGCCGCAGTGGGTCCCTGCCAGCTGGATACGACCCACCGCCGAGTCCTAAGGCCACAAAGAATGTAACCCCCTGTTACCATGGCAGCAGTTACTTTTTCATTTTTATTCAACAGATTCCTCGCTGTAAAATCTTAACATGTAAATCAATGTTCATGTTCCAGGGGAGAAGGGCATGAAATATAACTATTTTGATCTTCTTCTTACTTGTGTGCTTGAACTGCAGCGGTGGAATGTAACTGAGTACATTTACTCCAGTACTGTACTTGAGTCCAAATGTTGAGGTACTTGTACTTTACTTGAGTGTTTTTCTTTTCATGCCACTTTCTACTTCTACTCCACTACATTTCAGAGAGAAATATTGGACTTTTTACTCCACTACATTGATCTGTTACAGCTTTAGTTACTTGTAACTCAGGGTTTTTCCTGTTTTTTTTTCTGGGTGTGCACTTGTTGACCCCGACACACACACACACACACACACACACACACACACAGACACACACATGCACACACACACACACACACACACACACACACACACACACACACACACACACACACACACACACACACACAAACAACTTAAGTGCACCTCCTTCTGTACTTTTTTTGGAGCAACACAGATGATGGATTTTCTCAAGCGAACAGAGCATCAAAGCCATATCTCTCTCTGAATGTTAATATTATGATTGTGATTATTATAAGCATGACTTTCTTGCCCTTCTCCCCAACATTTATACACAGACCTGCAATGAAGAATGTGATATTTTTTTTCCATTTGATTTTTGCATACTAGAAAGCGAAGTGGTTTGGTTTTTCATTCTAAATATTTCTTTTGAGGTTTGCTATAGCCTAAAATGTGTCATTGCATGCCACAAAAACATTTATGGCACTAAACATTAACAACAACAACAACAACAACAACAACAAAAGCTGTTTGGCACAAAATAAATTGCACTTTGTGTCCTTATTTAATTAAAACAATGTGATAATATGTAAAAGTAAAAGCAAAGCAATAACATTTCAATATTTGTACCTGTTTGTAACATTAATAAACCACTTCTAAAAGCAATTCATTGAGTCATTTATCTAGTTCATCATCCGTTTTGCTTGCCTTTTGTGGGAGCTTTTATTTTGAAGATACAGTCAGGAAGTCTTGTGTGCTACGCGTAAATGCATCCGGGTAACCGCTCTCCACTTGTAGAGCATAAACAAAGAAATAATCATAAAAAGTAGCAGTTTATTCACGTGTAAACGGCTGTAGCCGTTAATATTTACTTGTCAACTAAAGATGATTTAACTGGATGTGCATTTAAAGGCACATTTCAAGCTGAAATTGCCTAGTATGGATACGGAAGGCTTAAAGGTAACGTACTTGTTTTCACAAATAACGGTAACGTTAATTTCTAGCAGCCTTTACAGTAGCGTTAGCTAACGTTTTAGCGCTAGCATGAATTGCTATTTTGACGACAATTGTAGTATTTCTAACTAGTACTTATACATATGACCGTGTATGTTTTATCATTATAGAAAATGCGAGCCAGGGAGCTCCCGCCTCTTCCACAGGTCAGTCCTATAACTCCACTATTGTATTTTTGTTTAATTATTTGCAAATTCTCACAAACATCATGTGACACAAACAGCAGCTCGGCATCAATGGACATCGCAATCTTACGTTATCTACGTTATGATGACATAACATAAGTACATTTAATAATCAAAGGTACTTAAATACAATAAGAAAAAAGGAATCACATAAAATAAATACAAACAAATTGAATTGAAAGGTAGTCAAGAAAGACCACCTTTGTCGAGTTCAACACAAGTCCAAGACCAGGACTAGTCGAGTCCAAGACAAGACCGAGTCCAGAACAGAAAGGAAAAAAAAAAAAAAAAAAAAGCTCTCATGCATAACAGTATCAACAATCATTTTGGGTTATTATTCTAAAAGCAAAAACAGTGTCACAACAACCAGGATTTGTAAGTATAGCCATTCCCCTTGATATCATATAATAATCTAAAGAAAACAGAATGCCATATGGTGATACCTCATAATAGCAGTGTTAGAACTGATACAGACACCAATCCACTACTATTACCACTGCTAGGTACTAGTACTGAGCAACTAAATGACAATATAGCGTCACTCTAGGGCTGCTCCCTTTTAGTCGATTAGTCGTCGTTTTGGTCTTAGTCAACTTAGAATTCTTTAGTCGATTAGTCATGTTTGATGCTTTTTTTTCATGCTGAATGACTTATTTCCAAGAAACTTTTGCATGACTCTTTGCGGAGAAACTCAGATTTACAGATCTGTCGATTAAATCGACTAATCGACTAGTCAATACAATTGAATGAGTGTTAGTCGACTAAGAATTTCTTCAATCGAGCACAGCCCTACTTCACAGTGTAGAAAAGAAGTGACCAGTATTGTGTGATTGGTTATCAGGTGGCCAGTGTTTCACTTTCCCTCCAATATTATTATAAACATAATAAAGACACCTGGACTCGGTTGAGACCAAAAGCCATATTTGGCAGAGAGACGACAAGTCCAAATACCAGCAAGTCCGAGACCAAACCGTCTCGAGTTCGGACTCGAGTACTACAGCCCTGCTATATAATCAGATGTACACAGTTACTCTGACTCTATGTAATACCCTGCTTATAGCTAAAACCCGAGCTACTCAATTTATCATTATAGGAAACTCTTTTTTTTTTTTTTTTTTTTTTTTTTTTGGTCATTTTTGTTTCCTTTGGGGTTGTTTGGGTCTCTGGGGTCATTTGGCGTCTCTTTGTAGACGGTTTGTGTCCCTTTGTGGTAGTTCCTCGTCTTTTTTTTTACATCATTTTGGACTGTTATTATCACCATATCGGTGTCTGAAAACGTTGATTAAAAACTAGGTGCTGCCCAAAACGGCTCGGGGTGCTGCACCTAATAAACCTTAAAATGGCGGGGGGGACCCTGCACTGTAGGTGTTTATATCAACTAAGCATCGTCAAAAAAGTGAAACCAGATTCCACAGGCGGACCCGCTTCTCTCTGGACGATTCACTCAGTCTCACACACACCGGTTTGAGTCTTCTGACCCTGTGCCCTGAGTAATCCCCAGTCCTGGTGCATGTAATAGGGATTTAGGGGGGGACTTAACAGTGTCAGCCAGGTTGTTACATAGCTGCTTTCCACTCTGACTTCGATTCCTGCGCGGAATGGCCGGAAAGACGAGGGTAAGGTCTTTATTTTTTTTTATCTCGGATTGTCTTATCTGACTGTATGCTTTCTACCTGCGACATTCGGGGTAGCTCCCACAATGTTTGCATCTGGGCTCCTTGCGTCACAGGAGAGGTCATTTTGGTAATGTGTTTACGCTGTGTTTGATGGGACGTTCTCAATCCAATTGAACAAACTGCTAAGTGTGTTATGTTTGTAGATTATAATAGATCAAGTAAGGGAGAGATACTGCTTTAAAAATCTACTCGAGTAAGAGTTAAAAGTAGCTCATTTAAAACTTACTCGGAGCAAAAGTTACTTTTTAACATCGGGGGGGAGATATACTTTTTTTGTATATATTATATACTTCGTATCTATTTATACTTATTACACCTATTTCATAAAATCAAAGTCTTTTGTGATTTGATAGCACAAAGACGCTTTGGATTTGAGTCTGTTGATGGCTACAAAACGTTAGAGAGCTTTTTTATTCACTTTTTTTTTGTTTTTTACCCCCTAACAATGTAGCAAAGTACAATACTTCAAACAATACATACTTAAGTAAAAGTTAAGTTGCAGATTTGAAAAACAACTTTAAAAAGTAAAAGTACACAACAACAACAACAAAGAAAACGAGTCAATTACAGTAACGTGCGTAACTGTAAATCCTTAACTTTCCAGCTTCAAGGATTTAAATTCAACTTGCTGAAAGCCTGTTAAATCACAGAAGCAGGAATCACACAAAAAAGGAGATTGTTTTTCAATTGATGTTATTTTGAAAATGGAATATATACTAACACAAAGGACCAAACTTGACCCGTACTTCTTGTTTTTGTCTACTTAAGCGTGGACAGCGATCACTTCCCACAATGCCAAGGTAGGTAAGGTGTTTATCTACAATGATATATATATATATATATATATATATATATATATATATATATATATATATATATATATAATGTATGTATGTATGTATAAACAAAATTATAAACTCAACACTTTTGTTTTTGCCCCCATTTTTCATGAACTGAACTCAAAGATCTAAGACTTTATCTATGTACACAAAAGGCCTATTTCTCTCAAATATTGTTCACAAATCTGTCTAAATCTGTGACAATAGTGAGCACTTCTCCTTTGCCGAGAAAATCCACCCACCTCACAGGTGTGGCATATCAAGATGCTCATTAGACAGCCTGGTCATTGCACAGGTGTGCCTTAGGCTGGCCACAATAAAAAAGCCACTCTTATTGTCTTTATCTACAGTATTTACACTGTAAAAGTCAAACCAAAACTTCTTCTCTCTTTTTGTCGGCCGTGTGGAAAACGTGAAGTCCAGACCCGGATGGTGAGTGTGGATTTGTAACATGTGGAACGATATGCGATGGATACGTGTCATATATATTTTTTTTACTGAAGCTCTTGATTTGATCGATTTGTTTATGACTCGTGTACAGGAGAAGTACCAGCGCCAAAACATAAGAAGAAGAAGAGGTCGAGTAAGGAGACGAATGGAGTCGATGAAATTGACGGTATGTAACCCAAACAAAGGGTAAATTCGGGGGCTTTCAGCCTGGACACTATTTTATGTTTTTGTGTGTAAGTGAGTGATAAGAATAACAATCTTTGAAATTGGTCTCCTAAGAGTGCTTGTTTTGTCCCTGACAGGCTCAGATTATTATTCCAAGTGTCTGTCAACATTAATGAAAGGCTCCTGTTAGGGGAAAAATGATGATACATACTATTTCTCTGATTATTATTAAAACTGTTTGCATTATAACAAGACAAAACACAGTTGCTGCTGTCGCCATCTGGTATCTGGGAGCCAGTGTCTTGTCCTTGTCTGGAGCACACGGTGTGATGCTGAGGAAGGAACAGGTGCTCCCTGACTAGATAAAGGAGACACCATCGTCTCTCACCAGATAACAACTGACGACACCAACTCTTGGATCAGGATTTATTGCATTTCACTGGTTATTATAAAAAGCAGCTGTAGAGAGCTTTTCGTTCGGTCATTGTCTGTACTATTCTGTAGTGCGGAGGTTGCCTCCTTGTTATGTTCTCAAGTAAAATGAATATATCTCCAGTGATTCTGTCTATTATTTGATAATGTAAATTATTCTAACATCCCTACAGAGATAGACCTTTAAGACCTTTCTGTTTAACCAGAACCAGCTCTGAGGTTGCTAGCGCTAAACCCACCAGACTCCATTTAAAAATATTAATACTTTTAAGATAGACTTGTAAGATCCTTCACATCTCTGTAGCCTAGCCTTTAAAGTCAGTTTGTAAACGTGGGATAAGGAGGCTGGCAATTTCCATCACTTCTCGGTTAAAAGTAAGAAGGTTTTCTTTTTTATTTGTGAGGTTTCCATTTGGAAAAAAACCCTTCAGTCTCCTAATTTAAAAAGCCAAGAGAATACATTTTAATGGCGCTTTTTAACGTAAAAAGCCAAATGTTTCTTAATTCCTTCCTGTTCAGATCATGGTATGAAAATGGGAGGCCTGGGCAGCCGCAGGGAGTCTGAGTTTGGAGAGCAACTTTCCCCCGAACCCCCGACGGATGCTCCGCCTCAGAGGAGGAGGAGGAAAAAGAAAACCGGCCCTATAGGTAAAGACTAAAAACACAAGTTGGCCTATAAACGCTGCTTTTCGGCATTTTATTTCTTCTAACTTTTACGATTCGACTTTATTGTCTGGACAGACACTGAGATTCATCCGCCCCAAAACTGAGAAACGAATGAAAAATACACAGATAGCTAGACAACAGTTACATTTAGCAAGCAATAAGAGTTCTTAGGCCTGTTGTGTGTAAACAAAGGGACTCTAAATCGCCTGTTTGAAGGCAAAAGTTGGTATTCATAATTTAAATCGGCGTTTCTTAAAATGGGAGTACGTATCATCTGGTGTGTTACGTGTATTTATGTTCCGTTTGTTGTTTCTTCATAGTTCCAAGGTTATTTTTAGTTAAGAACGCTGGTTTATTGCAGTGTTTGTTAAAATGGGGGTACATACGACTCAGACCTGCGGCCCTTTTCTGCATGTCATCTCCAACCCCCCCCCACCCTCTCTCTCACCTTTCATGTCTTCAGCTGTCCTGTCAATGGACCTTTTCCACAGCAGACATGTTGACTTGTCATAGTAGGAAAAGCCCAGCTGAAATTGATAACCTTAACGATGGCTCAATTCCATCAAGTGTCCCAGTAAGATATTTCAGTGAGTCAGCATGAACAATACCAGGGTCTCTCCTAGTGGAATGCAGCCATCAGTAATGGTTTTGAATACACCTGTTCTTTTCCTACTATGACATGTCTGCCGTGAAAAATGTCTCATGAATGCAGATATAAATGTAATTTAAAAAAAAAAAACAACGAAATATTCTGTAGCCTATTTTGCCGTCAATACTGCCGACGTTGTCTTTGCTGTAATCATATCCGTATATATTTATGTTTAACATTTCATTTTATCAATGGAAAACATCCATGTGTACAGACGAGGCTAGCAGACACGTTTCTGGTGCGCAAAGACATAGAACACGCCACGCAGCCGACACGCAACAGAAACGCCACGCTCACGCCACGCAGCCGACACGCAACAGAAACGCCACGCTCACGCCACGCAGCCGACACGCAACAGAAACGCCACGCTCACGCCACGCAGCCGACACGCAACAGAAACGCCACGCTCACGCCACGCAGCCGACACGCAACAGAAACGCCACGCTCACGCCACGCAGCCGACACGCAACAGAAACGCCACGCTCACGCCACGCAGCCGACACGCAACAGAAACGCCACGCTCACGCCACGCAGCCGACACGCAACAGAAACGCCACGCTCACGCCACGCTCACACCACGCAGCCAACACGCAACAGAAACGCCACGCTCACGCCACGCAGCCAACACGCAACAGAAACGCCACGCTCACGCCACGCAGCCGACACGCAACAGAAACGCCACGCTCACGCCACGCAGCCGACACGCAACAGAAACGCCACGCTCACGCCACGCAGCCGACACGCAACAGAAACGCCACGCTCACGCCACGCAGCCAACACGCAACAGAAACGCCACGCTCACGCCACGCAGCCAACACGCAACAGAAACGCCACGCTCACGCCACGCAGCCGACACGCAACAGAAACGCCACGCTCACGCCACGCTCACACCACGCAGCCAACACGCAACAGAAACGCCACGCTCACGCCACGCAGCCAACACGCAACAGAAACGCCACGCTCACGCCACGCAGCCGACACGCAACAGAAACGCCACGCAACAGAAACGCCACGCTCACGCCACGCAGCCGACACGCAACAGAAACGCCACGCTCACGCCACGCAGCCGACACGCAACAGAAACGCCACGCTCACGCCACGCAGCCGACACGCAACAGAAACGCCACGCTCACGCCACGCTCACACCACGCAGCCAACACGCAACAGAAACGCCACGCTCACGCCACGCAGCCAACACGCAACAGAAACGCCACGCAGCCAACACGCAACAGAAACGCCACGCTCACGCCACGCAGCCGACACGCTCACGCCACGCAGCCGACACGCAACAGAAACGCAACGCTCACGCCACGCAGCCAACACGCAACAGAAACGCCACGCTCACGCCACGCAGCCGACACGCAACAGAAACACCACGCTCACGCCACGCAGCCGACACGCAACAGAAACACCACGCTCACGCCACGCTCACACCACGCAGCCAACACGCAACAGAAACGCCACGCTCACGCCACGCAGCCGACACGCAACAGAAACGCCACGCTCACGCCACGCAGCCGACACGCAACAGAAACGCCACGCTCACGCCACGCAGCCGACACACAACAGAAACGCCACGCTCACGCCACGCAGCCGACACGCAACAGAAACGCCACGCTCACGCCACGCAGCCAGCGTGCAGCAGCCCTTACAGACGTGTCCGTTTGTGGTTTCAGAACTTGGCGATGACCGAGCCGACCTGGTGAACGGAGATACAGCCGATCACACCACCGATGGAGAAGAACTGGTCAAAAGAACCAAAAAGAAAAAGTAAAAAAAATAAATAAATAAATGATGTGATAATGTCAGCAGATTTGATAATTGGAATTTCAAAAACAATGGCTCCGTCATATGTACTATCCTGTTAGTCGTGCTGTATTGTTAATGCATAAACACCTGGTTTTGAGTTATATATCTTATTTTATTTTATTGCATGTGTCCGGCTGCAAATATTTTGGTAAAATGATACCAAGCCAAAGGAAATATGACAAAATTCATTGAACAAAGTTTGCCATTTGCATCGTGATAAAACACAGAATTATAAAAAAAAAAAAGAGCAAATTGGAGAGAAAACGTTTGAAAAGAAATGTCAGCAAGATATATCGTACGTGCTTCATTTTCCTCTCTAACCTTAGTTCTTGTTATTCCAGGAAGCCTAAAGTCGCTGACTCGCAGCTTCCCGATGAGTTGGACATAGAAGAGGACGATATTATCACCGACACCCCTCCTCCTATTTCCCAGCATTCCCTGTTCTCGGCCCCGCAGGGTCAGAGCCAGCCGGTGGGGAAAGTCTTCGTCGAGAGGAACAGTGAGTAACTAAGGAAGAAGACGTGGTCGAGTCCAGAGCTGGAACAATTCCCAAATGTTGCTTTACAAATTAATCTCAGAAATAATTGCGATTAACAATATAATTGTCTCTTTCAGTCAGATGTTGGGTCTGGGAACTCAGCACTGGCGGGGCTCATTCCGAGGGGCGGGATAAACGGTTGTCTTTCAAATTCCCTCTGCACGCAATAGGATAGCGCTACAACCAACCAGAGCAACGCTAGTTGATAGATGAAACTTTTGCCGTATCCGGTCGGCAAAACTCCCAACACATCTTCCTTTTTTAAGAATGACTTCAGAGCCGTTCTTTGTTCTTTGAACTCCAAGTCTCCCAGAGTCTGTTCTCCAGCAGCAGCAGCCATCTTCTTTGTTTTCAAGTAGAAGGGAATTCACTCAGAACCGTCACTCTGCCGTCCTTATGTTAAGCCCCGCCCACCGACTCTATACACGATGCGATTGGCCTGACCAGAGTTTGGTTTTTCCAGCTCGCAAGCCAACGGAGAGTTGTTAGACTGACCCTGGCTGCAAATTACATAAGCTGCCGCTAGGGTGCGTCTAGATTTCTAGGCTAATAAAATTGAATAAAACACCCAAAATGCAAATAATTTATTATTATTTCACAACAATGTAATAATTGTTACAAGCTTAGTTGAGTCTGTTAAGTCGCTGAATTGGTCATTGTGGTGTGTTCCCGTGCAGAGCGTTTCCAGGCCACCGAGCACGCCGACTGGAGGAAGACCAACGACCATACGGATCACATGACTGACTTCCAGCCCGCCTGGACCACCAGAGACGTTTCTATGAATGTGCACAAATGCTTCAGGTGACGGACATGTGTCTTTTTACTAGGGATGTCCCGATCGGATCGGGAGGTATCGGCTTTTACAAAAATGCTAGCTGCACTATGTTAACTGTATTGAGCTAACAAAGTTAATTTGTTTACTTAGGTATTTTTGTAAACAAAAACCGGTGTACAGCTCTGTTGTCTAGGCAAATACAAGTATCGGATCAGGACTCGGTGTCGGCAGATATTCAATATTTTAAAAAATTGGATCGGGATTGGGGGCCAAAAAAGCTGATCGGGACATCCCTATCTTTTACGATGCAAATATTTATGAGCGTGTGGTACCCGCAGGGTCTTAAAAATGTCTCAAAAAGTCTCAGATTTCACAAAAGAACAATGTAAAGCGCTGCGGGAGCATTAGAGGTAGCGTTACATGGACGTAGGGAAATTAAGACCGCGGTGTTGTAGTTCTTTCTGTCAGGGTCTAATTTGCTGTTTAACGACTACAAATTAGAACAACATGCAACGGATTTTGCAGCCAATCAGCTTCGCGTTATCGGTCTCTTTCGGATTGTACCACAGAGGTAAAACAGATTTGAATTGTTTACATTTCATTCATCTCATTTCATTTCACCCTCATCCACCTTCACTGGCTCCCAGTTAAGTCCCGCATCAAATATAAAATCCTCCTTCTCACCTACAAATCCCCCCGTGCCCCTGGCCCCACAGTACCTCTCTGACCTCCTCCATCCATACGGCCCACCCGCGAAAGCCGCGGCCCTCAGACCCTGGCCTGCTCTCCGTCCCCCACACCAGACTCTGTACCTTCAGAGACAGAGCCTTCAGTGTTGCAGCCCCATCCCTCTGGAACACCCTCCCTGCAGATAACCGAAATGCTCCAACCCTGGACATTACCACAGCCTACAACCTCCTTTAGCTTAGCCATGGTAATTCTGTTAAGTGTCCTTGGGTTTCATGAAAGGCGCTATACAAATAAAAGTTATTATTAAATAATAATATTATTATTCGTAATGGTCTTAAAAAGGTCTTAAAAAGTCCTAAATTTGACATGGTGAAACCTGCAGAACCTGTACATACCTTTACCAGTACAGCCGTGAAGTTGGTATTAAATTTCATTCTAAATGTTATTTAAAAAAAGTCTTAAATTAAACCTGTGGAAACCTTGCCCTCCCTAAATCTCTCTCCTGGGCTCTGTGTGTTGTGCAGGTTGTTCGGTCTGTATTGTCACGGCTTCCTGGCGGGCTTCGCCGTGTGGAACGTCGTGGTGGTGTACATGTTAGCCGGGCAGCACCTCATCGCTCTGTCCAACCTGCTGGAGCAGTACCACAGCCTGGCGTACCCGTCCCAGTCGCTGCTCTACATGCTGCTGGCCATCAGCACGGTGGCCGCCTTCGACCGGTACGGGGCCGCCTTCACACCCACCCGAGAAAAAGCCTCCTTTTACGTCCAGTGAAGCTGCTTAAAGGACAAGTCCGGCACAAAATGAACCTGGGGGTTAATAACACAGGTGTACCGAGTCGACCGTTCTCTGGGATATGTTTTCATGCTAATCGAATGTGACCAGTTTTAGCGCAAAGCGCTAATTAGCTTGTAACGCTAGTTGTCGGTGCACGCTAAAGTAAAAAGAAATTGCTAACAAGGCTCAAAATGGCACCACACTCCCACGGTAGCATAATGAGGGTCCCTACATGTAAACTGAAGCTTTGAGAACTTTGTAAGTGTACAGACAGTTTATTAAAAAGATAGATTAGAAAGAGAGTACCGTACGCGTAAACAGGCAGGCGCCATCTTGGGAAAACATGACCAGTCGAACCACGAACGCCGTGCTTGAGCTATGTTACTGGTTACTGGTTACATTGTGCTACGGCGGAAGTGTGGTGCTATTTTGAGCCTTGTTAGTGGTGTAGAAATAGCTATTATTATTTTTTTCCCTTCACCAGTGCCCCGACGACTAGCGTTATAAGCTAATTAGCGGTTTGCGCATTCGATTAGCATGAAAACATCCCAGAGAACGGTCAACTCGGTACACGTGTTACTAACCCCTAGGTTCATGTAGCACCGGATTTGTCCTTTTAAGTACAAACTGTATTTGTGTGTAAAAGTATGAAGAGGATATGCAACTCCTTTTATTAAAATTTAATTTTTTTGTGTATTCTCAGAGTGGACCTGGCCAAAGGCTCCTTGGCCCTGCGGGACTTCCTCAAACTGGACCGCGTGGCTCTCGCCTCTTTCTGTGAGTCCCCCACTATGTAGTAACCCCGAGGAAACTTCAACAACGGGTCTATTAGCAGGGCTGCACAATATATGGGTCGCGTCCGAAATCACATACTCTGCACTACATACTCAATATGTATATATGTATATAAATAAACGGTAGTGTCGCATATTTTCCTCGCACCGGAAACATGTTTTTCCTCTCAAACGGACGGGGTCTGCTGGGTTTCAATCAACACTCTTTGTTTATATACCCCCCCCCCGGTTTCATCATCCAGTGTATTTCTCAGCGTTGGTCCTCTCTCTGAGCCAGCAGATGACCAGCGATCGCATCAACCTGTACCCAGCCCTCAACACAACGTTCTGGTGAGCTCGCCAGAACTCCTTTTCATGTTTCTATCTTACTGTAATGCCCGGCTAGTACGAATGTAACTAAGTACATTTTACTCCAGTACTTGTACTTGAGTACCAAACGTTGAGGTACTTGCACTTTACCTGAGTCTTTTTCTTTTCACGCCACTTTCTGCTTCTACTTCGCTACATTTTAGAGAGAAATATTGGACTTTTTACTCCACTACATTCATCTGTTCCAGCTTTAGTTACTAGTTACTTTAGTTACTCCACTACATTCATCTGTTCCAGCTTTAGTTACTAGTTACTTTAGTTACTCCACTACATTCATCTGTTCCAGCTTTAGTTACTAGTTACTTTAGTTACTCCACTACATTCATCTGTTACAGCTTTAGTTACTAGTTACTTTAGTTACTCCACTACATTCACCTGTTACAGCTTTAGTTACCAGATACTTTAGTTACTCCACTACATTCATCTGTTCCAGCTTTAGTTACTAGTTACTTTAGTTACTCCACTACATTCATCTGTTCCAGCTTTAGTTACTAGTTACTTTAGTTACTCCACTACATTCATCTGTTACAGCTTTAGTTACTAGTTACTTTAGTTACTCCACTACATTCACCTGTTACAGCTTTAGTTACCAGATACTTTAGTTACTCCACTACATTCATCTGTTCCAGCTTTAGTTACTAGTTACTTTAGTTACTCCACTACATTCATCTGTTCCAGCTTTAGTTACTAGTTACTTTACACATTAAGATTCCTGCACACAGAACACATGGAGTTTCGATTTGTGACATTTTTTTGGATTCTTTTAACACTGTCCCTTTTTATGATATTTTTAACATTCTTTTTGACACTTTCAACGCTTTTTTTCGTTTCTAAAATGTGAGGCTAGTTCTGCATCGAGTACTTTGACTTATAATAACTTGAACTCCATCGTCCTGATGATACTTACAGACTTTTACTTTAGTTACATTTTCAGTGCAGGGCTTTTACTTGTGAGTATTTCTACGGTGTGGTGTTTAGTACTTTTACTGAAGTAAATGCTCTGTATACTTCTACCACCACTGGATACATGAGACACCCCCCTGTTGTCCTCCAGGCCCCCGGGGTTAGAGCACCAGATTCTCCACCCGTGGGTGACCGTCAACCTGGTGGTGGCTCTGCTGGTGGGGCTGGCCTGGGTCTTCATCGCCACGCGGCCGGAAGCAGACCGCACTGCGGGTGAGAGACGACCGTCTGTGGTAAATAGGGACGGGACGGGGAACTGGATTACTTTCTTAGGCTCGGACCGAATTGGGTCTAAAGTATCGTGTATTGAAAATTACTCAATTTCATCACCTTGAGCGTGATTTATGCTTCTGCGGAGGCTCCGCACACAGCCTGCTGACTTGTGCGTCGGAATGCAACGCTACCAAGCCACGGCCGAGCGGACCAATCACAGTCTGTGTCGCTGCGACGTGTAGTTAAATTTTTTGAGAGTTGCAGGTCAGGCCACGCCGTAGAGTCCGTGTCTCCACGTACCTACGCCATCGTTTTAACACAGAAACATAATTTCGGCTTTAAGGAGTAAATCTCATCAGCATCAGTGAGCCAATCAGCATGCAGCATGCTTCTACCAAGATCTAATAATGTTTGTGATTGGCTGTATAAGACACGCAGGAAAAATACATTACACAGAGATCAAAATGTTTGGAACGATACCCAGCCCTAAGTGTTGAATACTGCAAAATCCACCATAAAAGGATTTTTTTTTTCTGAAGCAAGAATAAATGTCTGATGTTATTATCTTCTTCTTCTTCTTCTTCTTCTTCTTCTTCTTCTTCTTCTTCTTCTTCTTCTTCTTCTTCTTCTTCTTCAGAGTATCTGGAAACCATGGTGATTGAGCCTCCCGAATCAGAGGACAAATCTGAAATGACCGCCTGAGAAGAAGTCATCTGCACACCTGCTCCGACACACTGTACAGCTTGAAACGTGGCACATATTTTTGCGCTGTATTTTCGACAGTGAACTCTGAATATGTTGTAGATTATTTTTGTATTTTGGAAATGTGCATGTGCTTGTCACTTTATAAAAATATTTATCCAACAAGGCGTCTTTATTACACGCTAAAGGAATTAGATTTCAGTTCCACTAAGGACCACACTGGAAGACGTGTTTAGTTTGTTGACATGCTTTTATTTCATAGAACAAGTCAAATATCTTTGACTGTATTATTGCATGTCGCTTTTTTGGTTTATTTTTTTATCATTTGTCACATTTTCGTCATTTTTTTAGCTGTTTTTTTGACACTTGTCACTTTTTTGTGGCTGTTTTTGTTGCTTTTTTGTCGCTTTTTAAATTTCTTTAGCTTTTTCCGACAGTTGATGCATTCTTTTCCACATAAAGCCCTAGAAAAATCCGCCATCATAGAGTTAGAGAAAATCAATCAAAAACAAAAGATACCATTGTTACCACCCAGCAACCTGTTTCTCAGCCTGAACATGTAAACTCTCTGGCTGTGTGGGGATTTCTGATTCTCAATGTCGGGAAATCTGCCAAATTCTGCTTTGAATGTCACATAATTAGAGTTTGGAAAACCGTTTATTGTTTTTTGGTTTGGTGCACAACTAACCAGCCAAAATTAATTGTGAACCTAAATCAAATCTGCGGGCCGGATCAAAATCTGGAAGGTGCGTTACACACGTGACACGAATAACATGCTTACACATACAATTTGCCAATACATAAGGTCGTAGCTGATAAGTGTATTTTTCAAGGTGAAGTCTATACACTCACCGTACACAAATATGTATTAGGCTCCCATAAATCTTCATTAGATACAATAATTATGTGCATAATTGCAGTACATGTGTCAAACTCAAGGCGCGCGGGCCAAATCCGGCCCCCTTGCAAATTTTGATACGCCCACAAATCAATTTAGGTTCACGATAAGTTTTTGCCCGCCTAGTTGTGCGCCAAACCAAAAAGACGGGAAACTGTTGGGCTTTATGTTGAAAAAAACTTAGAAAAAAGTAAAAACAGCTACAAAAATGAGGAAAATGCGACATGAAATAATACAGTCAAACATATTTGACTTGTTCGATGAAATAAAAGCATAAAAACTAACAAAAAATACGACAAATACTCTGAACGAACTAACAAAAACTTAGAGGGAAAACCCTCCAGAAAGGGAACAAAAATGTCACAAAAAAAAAATCTGAAAAAGCAACAAAACGTTGGAAAAAGTGCCAAAAACCTAAAAGAAAAGGCGACAAATACTCCGAAAGAAGCAACAAAAACTTTGAAATAAAAAAACTCCAGAAAGGGAACAAAAACGTTGAAAAAATTGTAAAAAAAAAATCGAAAAGCAACAAACAAGTTTTAAAAAACTGCAAAAACTTGGAAAAAATGCAACAAAAACATTGGGACAAAAACGTTGACTTGGACAATGTTAGATATTCTGATCCAATTCTTATCATGATAACAAAAACTAAAAAATACATAGCTAGGATTGTCAACCTATTAATTCTACAGGGGGAATTTCATATCCATAAAGCGAAATTTTCAAACACTCTATAACATGTTTGTAAAGTTTGCAAATAATAAAAAATAATTATTAAAAAAAAGATATTCTGGTCCAGTCTCCAAACCGGTGGGTGGCGGTAATGGACCAAATCGTTGATTCCCAACGCCATGAAAACCTGAAAGAAGAAGAAGCGCTCCAGACCATGTTGTCGAGCACAGAGCAATCGTTCCTGCTCACTTTCTTGTTGACGTGGTGGCGGTGGCTTGTTATCAGTTCGGGTGGAAATCTCCACATATTCATGAAGCGAACTTAGGAAAAATAGTGCTAATAAAAGCGAGAAGTCATGCTGGACTTTGCCATCTTTGCTGTCACGTTTGTCATCATTTTGGTCGGCGCTGTTCTCTATTTGTACCCGGTAAGTCTGCTGGCAAGTGCGCCATTTGTATGCCGAATTCAGCCGAAGACCCTAAAGAGTTGATCAAATGCCAATGGTGATGGTGTCGTGCAATGTGTGTGTTTCCTGTGAGCGAGGAAACATTAAATTGCCATGTATTTCAATGAGATTCCATGCTCCTGAATGCAACACCACTGGCTCTACCTGTAACGTTAATGGGAATAGATGACCGACTAGTAGCTAGCGGAGTAGAAGTAGAAAGTGGCATGAGAAGAAAAGATTTAAGTAAAGTACAAGTAAATGGAGTAAATGTACTTAGTTACTTTCCATCACTGCTCGACTCATCAAAGGAGGCAATAGGTTTGTGTGTCCGTCTATGTTGTCAAAATGGGTTATATGCATTAATTTTTCTAATCATGTCTCATGTTTTCAGTCATCCAGAAGGGCCTCCGGTATCCCAGGTCTCAATCCTACAGATGAGAAGTAAGTTGTCCTCTTTACTAGTCACCTTTTTACCACAACTTGATGCAGAAAAAGGCCCAAAGTTGTTGCAGAGAAATTCACCAGAATGCAGGAAAATGAATTTGAATTCTGCTCAAAAGTGGAGATCTGATGAGCATCACAGCCCTAACTCTACGACTCGGACCATTCTGCATCCGTGCAGTGACACACCATAATCGATTACTGCCTACTTGCTTTTTGTTGTTGTTGCCCTTTTTGTCTGTTGCCTGCTGTGTTCAGACGCCCCTACATTCAGGGAGGGTCTTTTTAAGAGCAGATACAATAAAAAGAGGGAGTTCATATATATCTGACTGCTTGAATATGTGGATGAACACCATATGTGGTAGGGATTATCATGGGTTACTGGGTGTTAAGTTCAAAGTTTCTCATTTATTAACCCTTGGGATGTCTTCCTGTCGACCGTGCAACTCTTAGTTTTCCTGTGTCAACATTTGAAATGAAATCTTTAACATCCTGGCTCTGTGCTCTCTCAGGGATGGGAACTTGCAGGACATCGTGAACAAAGGCAGTCTGCATGAGTTCCTGGTCAGTCTGCATCAGCAGTTTGGCTCGGTGGCGTCGTTCTGGTTCGGCGGTCGGCCCGTGGTCAGCCTGGGCTCCGTGCACCAGCTACGGCAGCACATCAACCCCAACCACACCAGTAAGCCAGTTCCCCCATGCTGTTTGGATTTGAGGGCTCGAGTACTGCAGCCCTGGACAAATACCAGGGCTCGAGT
The DNA here is from genome assembly GCF_004354835.1 of Perca flavescens. NCBI lineage: Eukaryota > Metazoa > Chordata > Actinopteri > Perciformes > Percidae > Perca > Perca flavescens. The sequence goes on from NC_041354.1 coordinate 16,608,247, forward strand.
CCGGGCCCAAGTGGTACTGGGACCTATCTCCGACTCGGCCATTGGTCTCGCCAAATACTCAAGTTGGTCTCGACCCAGTCCAGCATTATGAGCTTTTTTTTCTGAAGTAACCTCTTCCGCTTGTTCAGAAAACGGGTGTTATTTTAATTTTTTTTGTGGCATTTTTAGGCCTTTATTTGACAGGACAGCTTAGATTTGAAAAGGGAGAGCTTTGTGTGACTCGATATAAATTCTTATACTTAAAATACTTTTTTGGGCCTAATTTGACCCTTTCTTTCCTTGATCTCATTTGGACTCGGTCTTGATTTGGACTCGAGCCCTGCTACTGTCCAACAGAATCACTGGGCCGGGTACCGAATTCGATACTTTTTAGGCACCGACCGAATTGCCTCTAAGTCAGTGGTGCTCAAGCTTTTTTCAAAAATGTCGCCCCTTTGAACAGTGTTTTTAAGCCACGTATCCCCTAACTAGCGCCAATAATTTTTGGTGGAAAAGAAAAGTCTCTATAAAGAGGAAGAATACAGCGATGACAGCGATAGATTTACTAAACGACCTGGAACACATTTAAATGCTGATGGAAAAAGGAGACAAAACTTGGAAAAAAAGACAGTAGAAAGAAGGGAGTAAGGCAAGAATAGGTCGAAAATAGTGACAAATACTTTGAAAAAAGAGACACAAACTTAAAAAAAGCAATAAAATCTTCAAAAAAAGAACACAGTAGAAAGAAGGAAGGCAACACTAGGGCGACAAAAGTGACAACAAATTCCAAAAAGATTTTCCTGCATTTCTTCCCCCTCTCTCTCCCCTTTCTCACCTAGCTGTCCTGTCCATTAAAGGCGGAAATGGCCTAAAAAATAAAAGGTGAAGGTGACAAACTTCACAAACAGCGATTAAAAACTTTGAAAAAAACGACAAACTTGGAACAAAAAGAGACCTTAGAAGTAACTACAGCCTTGGAACTTAAAACCATTTTGCAAAAAATCTTACATACCCCCTGCAGTCGTCCAAAGTACCCCTAGGGGGACACGTACCCCTATTTGAGAAACGCTGCTCTAAAGTATTGAGTATGGAAAAAGGCCTCGTCGTTCAACACCCGATTTCAATCCCTAAGGAGTAAATCTCATCAGCGCCAGGGAGCCAATCGGCACGCAGCATCATTTAGGAACAGGTATCAGAGTCCCGGTGTTGTCATGGCTACAGGTATCAAAAATATTTGAAAAGATACCCAGCCCTTCTCATAGCACGTCTTCATAGTAAACAAAAATGACTTTCTTCTTTTGTTTGTCTGTCGCTCTTCTCAGCTGACTCCTTCGAGACGATGCTGAAGTCGTTGCTAGGTTACCAGTCGGGAATGGGAGGCGGGGCCACCGAGACCATAATAAGGAAAAAGGTGTACGAAAGTGGCATCAACAACACATTGATGAACAATTTTCCGCTCGTGCTCCAGGTTTGTATCGCTCGTGAAAAAAATATACGTTACATTTATTTATTTATTTATTTATTTTCATCACTAATGCATTCACGCATATTTCCAAATGTAGAATATTGTCTTTTGACTCGTGTTTGTAAATTTGTGTTTGTAAGTCTTTCGCATTTTTCAGTTTTTTTTTGGCTTGCTCATTTTACTATTTGGGTCTTATTTTAACAATTCTTTCTCATGTGAACCACTTTGTGACTTTGTCTATAGAAGGTGCTACAGTATATCCAATAAAGTTATTATTATTTTGGAGATGGTCCGATACCATTTTTTGCTTGCTGATACCGATTCCGATACCAGTGTGTATTATTAAGTTATGACAGCTGTGCGCTACTATTCCTGTATGTATGTATGTATGTATGTATGTGATATGATTTCTATTTTTGTTGTTAAACTCTTTGTGAAATACGAAAAAACCCAAACAGTGAACGCCACAGAACTTTCTTTTATTATCCAGTTTGAAAGTCCACCCTTAACGGAAAAATGACACGAATAAACTACTTTAAAGTAGCTTTTCTAGATTAGATAAAATAACAATAAAATTATTGACTTCAGACCAGGTTTTTGTTGGTCAATGGGGTGATCACTTTCCGCTGCCTCAATATAAGCAATACGCCCAGAGTGCACCTGAACACACCTCCCTGTAAGACCAGCACGCCAATTGGGCGCACAGACGGGCGCAGGTGTGTTTGCTATTTAAACAACGCGGGCTCTGGACGGGGAACTGACAACTGGGTCGGTCTTAGACTAGCAAAGACACTTGGGTCGGTCTTTGCGCTGCGCCCGGTGCGAGATAGGGCCCCTCTACTTATTCTCCACCTTGTTTTCCCGTAGCTGTCGGAGGAGCTCGTAGGAAAGTGGAAGGCGTTCCCGGACTCCCAGCACACCCCCCTGTGTGCCCACCTGCTGGGTCTGGCCATGAAGACGGTCACCCAGCTGGCTCTGGGCGAGAGCTTCCGAGACGACGCCAAGGTCCTTTCCTTCTGCAAGAACCACGACGCGGTGAGAGAACACCCCCTCCCTCTCTCCCTCAACACGTGACACAGTCATGACACATGAACCCTAACACTAACTCATGACACTCACTAAAAGAAGCCTCACGTCATAAACGTTTATGACTTGTTTATAATGTTTATGACACGTTCATGACTGTGTCATGTCACGCTTATGTAGATATCTTCAAGTTAAGTGTAACCCAATATAATTGTCTGTCTCAGTCAAATTCAAAAATATTTATTACCTACTTATAACATATTTTTTAACTGTACACAAATTTACAATCAGATAATTATGTAATAATTGTGACAGGACTGGTGGATTGGACCTCTTACACAATCCTAAATTGCGTTGTGTCCATTGGATTCTGGTCTTTATCCCTGCTCCTGTGGGTTTATATTACATTTAATATATAATATACACAAATATTGGGAAAATATACTGCATTGCCTCTGACAACCCACCTTTTGAATTAGCTCATGCATGCATTTATTAATATTGTAGTTTAACTTACAACAGAGTTATGCACGTTCTGTGTCACCAGTGCGAAACACTTTTTTTAACCGTAAATGTCTTTAGAGAGTACTCTTGAAGGTGATGAAGGTCCGGAGGGACGGAAACATTAGAAAGGGGATTTGTCCCATCGTTCCAAAATGCAAAATCAATGCATTAATATTCTCGGGGGGAGGGGGGTCAGATTCCGATTTGTTGGACACAGGTGCAGCAAAATCATCTCAAGGTCCAGTGGAATCTTGAACGTAGTTTTATTGATCTCCTCCCTCTAGGGTGTTTTTATTTTGTCCCACTCCCAGACATAGGTGTAATTTACAATCCCCACCCACCCACTAATCAAAACTGGCTAGTGCAACCCCCCTCAAAAAAAAAAAAAAAGCCTATTATAATTCCCTTTACAACACAGAAAAGTCAGCCCTGTCCCACATGTTTGGGTCCTGTAACTACGGCATTCCAGACCTTGTATGAGGCATTTGACAGCAATAGGCCTGGTGCTGAAATGGCTATTTTTGGTGTTCCAGGGGAATGTATACAAATGACAAGTAGACTAAAAGATGTGTTTGTCTTTGCAACTCTTCTTGGAGAAGGATTTTGTTAGAGTGGAAATCGGAAACCGTTCACCCAAAGCCTCATCTTGGATGAACAACCTGATGCCATTTCTAAAGTTAGAAGATATTACATATTCCAGTAGAGGGTCAAGACATGCTTTGGTGTTTAATTTTGAAAGGCTCAAGACTCTTCCTGAAATTTAAGAAGGAACTGCATCCTCCATAACTAACCCTGCTCCGTTATTTGAGTATAATGATAAGAGCTGATTAGGCAAATTAGCCTATACTGTATACTTGTACATCCTTTATTCCTACCTCTAAATATGTATTTCTATTTTTTGTATATACATTTTTTATATTGTTACTTTATTTTGATATATATTTTTATTTTATGTGTATTTATTTACTTTATCGCCTACTTGGTACAATAACCTGTGTTGGAATTAAGTACTTTGTTTTATTATTTGCATAGGCAGTATGTGGGTGGAGCAAAAAACACCAAAATGTTTGTTGCCATATTAAGTAAGCAGTTGCTGTTCTTTTTTGCAAATAAGAAGAAAAAAAAAAATGATTTCCTTTTACAAAATATAAAGACATTTGTGCCATAAAGTCATGCAGGAAAGGCACCGATTGTTGCAGGAAAAGCTCCCCAAAATGCAGAAAATTAAGAGTTTTGATGTTTAAAATTTCAATTTTGCTCAGAAGTGGAGATCTCCCTCAAGTTACTCCTTTGCTCCCAGACAATTTATGTCTCCTTACTTATCTGTTGAACGGTCTCATTTGAATGCCCTATAAACCTGTTAAGTTGATGTCGAAGCGGGTCACTTGAAGTCGTCTTTCCCTCTTCTTCTGACTGTGCAGATCTGGTCCGAAATTGGGAAAGGCTACTTGGACGGCTCCCTGGAGAAGAGCTCCAGCAGGAGAGGCCATTACGAGAAGGGTGAGTGGGGTTTTCTCAGCTTTGACAGAACTGACGTTACATACCGGGGGTTCTTGAACGCATCGCTCAAAGGTCCCGCATCTGGTTTTTATTCCAGGCCCGAGGTCCGGACTCATTGGCGATGACAAAATAACATTTAAATCAACTCACTTTGAACTTTTAAGCGACACACATCCCAGTTGAGTTCTCGGTTTTCCTGCTGAACTCTACACGTATGTACACATCTACACGTATGTACACATCGGTACCTTTTTTCCTTGAGTTTGTCACTTTTGACGTTTTTGTTGTCCTTTTTCAATGTCTTTGTTACTTTTTTCAACATCTTTGTCATTTTTTTAACATCTTAGTCACTTTTTTCAACGTCTTAGTCACTTTTTTAACATCTTAGTCACTTTTTTCAACGTCTTAGTTGCTTTTTTCAATGTCTTTGTCGCTTTTTTTCAACGTCTTAGTCATTTTTTTAACATCTTAGACCCTTTTTTCAATGTATTTCATTTTATTTCAATGTCTTTGTCGCTTTTTTTCAACGTCTTTGTCATTTTTTTTCCGACATGACTAACAATTTATTGATCAGTAGAAAATGATTTCAAAACAGAAAACGTTACACTTCATAATGTATTGGACTCATAACGTAGCATAAGGTTTAAAGGCTGGGTCCGGATTGACCCTGTCATGCTACGTCATGCTGTCATATACTGTATATGTCAAGCCTTGTCATATATGTTTTTTTTTTTTTGGAAACTTCACTCCGTCGTTCTTTTCGAGTCCAGTTTTTTTGTCTCGGTCTCTCACTCCTCCACTGTGTGTCGCCGTGTGGGAGCAGCGTCAGCTTCCTCCCGTTGTTCAGCTGTGGAGCAACAGGAGTAGAAGTTTGGAGTGTGTGTGTGTGTGTGTGTGTGTGTGTGTGTGTGTGTGTGTGTGTGTGTGTGTGTGTGTGTGTGTGTGTGTGTGTGTGTGTGTGTGTGTGTGTGTGTGTGTGTGTGTGTGTGTGTGTGTGTGTGTGTGTGTGTGTGTGTGTGTGTGTGTGTGTGTGTGTGTGTGTGTGTGTGTGTGTGTGTGTGTGTCTTGAGCGCTGCAGATAGAGACAGAGATCATGTCTGAGCCTCTCTAAACTTCTCCTCCTGTTGCTCCACACGTTGACACACAGCGGAGGTGCGAGAGACCGAGCCGAAAAAACTGGACTGGAAAAGTTACATTACATACATTAGTTAAATTCCACCTCTGTATATAACCAACCTATTCTGTATTCTCGCCTTAATCAATGAACAGACACTGTTTTGGGGGACTTTCATTGATTTATCGGCCCGGGACAATTGTCCCCGGTGGTTAGAGCATACTGTAGTTACTTTGTGGATGCTGTCTGAAGGAATGGAAGCGCCGTGGCTGCTTGAAATGCAGTTTTTTTCTTTCTAGTAACAAGGGGTGCACAATACATCGACTTAGTATCGTTTTTGCAAAACCATGTTGTACAATATCAATATCGAAAGTGTCCCGAAGAGTGTGCAATGTTGCCTTTATTTCGTGGAGAGATGCACCAGTGGCTGTCTGCGTGTTGTGATCAATTCAGAGCCTGCATATCTCATTGGCCAGTCGCCCTGTCACACACGCGCACACTTCGACGCCGTGAGTGAAGAGGGAGATGGAGAAAGCGAAAGGATGGACAGAGTGTGAAGTGTGTGTGAAAGGACAGAAGAGGGAGAAAAGTAAGAACATGAGAGTGGCTCAGGGGGAGACGACGAAACTGGAGATTGAAGAGAAAATGTTAGCGGCCGGAAAGTGATGCCTCCTCGCCGGCGTGGAAGTACTTTGGCTGTAAGCCAACAGATGTTGCTCGAGCTAACGCACTGTGCCAAACGTGCCGTACGGTGGTACAGCGTACGTGTAAACCCTGTTTTGATGTTCTGTAAATCTATTGTGATGCATCCTTCCCATTACGTTTGCGTTTTTATATATGTTTAGGAATATCGGATTGAATATTGTCATCACGATATCACATTTTGTCAATGTGGTGCAGCCCTACTTGTAACCCCAGCGTGAGTGACGAGCAGCTGTATGTTCGTGCCGAACGCGTGATGACAATGTATTTTTCTTTCTTTCTTCCAGCTCTGTCGGAGATGGAGTCGGTGCTGTTGTCGGTGGCGAGGGAGAGGAAAGGCCAGAGGAAGCAGACGGCGTTTGTGGACACTCTGCTCCAGTCGGGCCTCACAGAGCGACAGGTGATGCACCAGGAAGTCACTGATTGGATGTCCAGGAAGTCACTGATTGGATGTCGTGCAGACCGCGACGGGAACATCGTTTCCCGCCACAATCCTTTAAAACTGTACAACCGTTCACATCTGTGTGTGAGATAACGCTCACATTACCTCACACATTACAATATTGCATTATTATGCTACTTTCACACTGGCTACTTCATGTTTAATATTATACATATTTTATATTGATATGTACAATGTATGTAGGTTGTAAAGGTTATTTTACACTTGAGTGTGTGTGTGTGTGTATATATATATATATATATATATATATATATATATATATATATATATATATATATATATATATATATATATATATATATATATATATATATATATATATATATATATATATATATATATTAGGGCGATTAAATTAAAAAAAAATTAATCTAATTAATTACAGGCTTTGTAATTAATTAATCGAAATGAATCGCATTTTAATTCCATAAATATTTCACCTGAGAACAGTGAGAAGTAATTTTTTTCACATGGATTTTTAAGCAACACCATATTGTTTATTTTTGTTCAACCAAGTCCAGCAGACCAGTGCAATTTTTGCCATTAAGTGTAGCAATAGCATATTTAGAAATATAGTACATTTCAGAAATTCAGGTAGCCTATAGGTAGGTAGACTTTCTGTAAACTGTTTTTTTAAGTAAAACACAATACTTTGAAGTACATTCAGACTTAGTTACCCTGGTCCTTAAACCAGTCATCTGGTGGAGTGTAGGTTGGGTGTGGGTCCTTGTACTCGGAGTCGGGCTAGCTGCTAAATGTTTTGCGTTGAGGTGATACTTGAGGCTTGATGTGCTGCGGTGATATGAGGATTCCTTGTTGCATAGCTTGCACCCAACCATGCTCTAATCGACGCTTCCATCAGTTCGTTTTTTATAACAAAATGTCCCGTCCACGGGGCCAACCAAAGCTGTCTCGCCAGCTTCTTCGTTCATGTTCACTGTGGTTTGTTGTTGTCTGAAGCATTGACATATATAAAAGGTCTGAAGCATTGACATATATAAAAGGTCTGAAGCATTGACATATATAAAAGGTCTGAAGCATTGACATATATAAAAGGTCTGAAGTCATGAACGCTAGTTGGTGCTCCAGTATAATCGGTCCGCCAAAACTCATCCAGTGAGAAACATCCCGCGGTGCAAAAATAAGTGTGATTAAAATGCGTAAAAAATGTTTAACGTGTTATTTTTTGTGTAATTAATTAACGCATTAAAGTCTGTAATTAATTAATCTTAATTAACGCGTTAAAGTCCCGGCTCTAATATATATATATATATATATATATATATATATATATATATATATATATATATTTATCATTCCTATAATTTCAGTAGTTCTTTCAGTATTTTTTTGATCTTTTATCTTATTTATCTTAGTTATTTTTTTTTTTTGTATATTTCCTGTATTTTCTGTATGTGTGTGAGTGTGTCTGTCCGTATGTTTGGGATTAATAAAGTATATCTATCTATCTGTATTTATCTATCTATCCCTATCTATCTATCGATCTCTTTCTATCTTTCTATCTATCCCTATCTCTTTCTATCTATCTCTTTCTTTCTATCTATCCCTATCGATCTCTTTCTATCTAATTATCTTTCTGTCTCTATCTAACTTTCTTTCTATCTATATTTATCACTATCCATCCCCTTTCATCACTATATATCTAGATCTCTCTTTCTCTATCTAACCCTATCTATCTATCTCTCTATCCCTTTTTATCACTATATATCTATTGCTTTCTCTATCTATCCCTATCTATCCTTTTTATCACTATATATCTATATCTATCCCTATATCTCTATCTATCCCTATCTATCTCTCTATCTCAACCCAAAAGACATTATTTCCCTCTCTGTGTGTTTCAGATCATGGAGGACTGTATGGTTTTCACTTTGGCCGGCTGCATCATCACTGCCAACTGTAAGTGACGACCCATCATTCATTCAACCTTCACTTTGACTCATGGGGGGGTCACTAAGGGGCGGCCCCTCGCTTGCACCGCAACCGAGTAACTACAAAGACAACAACACAGAACAAAATACACCACCATAAGAAAGAAGGATAATACGGAGTCAAAAGAAAGTACCCAATTTTCTAAATTGTCCAAAAGGCACAAGTGAGTTGATTTGAATAAAGTGCCAGGAATCAGGTACACTAAAGTTAAAATCAGTTTTTCAAAACGGATCACGTCTCTGTCTATTGACCAGTTGGTTAATACATTATTTAGGGCTGCAATTAACAATTATTCAAAATTCAAATGACCCGCAAAACCGTTTGCATCGTTCTCAGTTTTAAGTCAGGAGGACGAGAAGAACATTGGAGAATTTAAATGTTTCCGCACTTCTTGACACAGTTGGTCCTATTATTTGGCCACTGACGGGTACGTGGTGTTAAAATGAAGCAGCCAGCATGTCCATAAGTAGCAACTAAAGAGTTTTAAAATGATAAATCAAACCCCCCCCCCCCACCCCGAAGCTGAAGTGTAAAAATGTTGTGTGTTTGGGCAGTGTGTGTCTGGGCACTTCACTTCCTGTCCACCTCAGAAGAAGTTCAGGACAAACTGTATCAGGAGCTGGAGGAGGTGTTGGGTTCGGACCCAGTTTCCTTGGACAAGATCCCTCAGCTCAGGTAAGATCTCTTGAATTCGCTCCACGTCTAACCCATAGAGACAGAGCGCCCCCACCGGAGGGGAAAACAACTCCTCTCTCCGCAGCGATCAAGCTTAATACTGGACCAATGTCAAAGGTTGTTGTCTCCATCAGTCACTTAGACACAAAAATATAGGACAATAGAAATAAACAAAGTGACCCTTAACAGAGAGGATTCTAATGTTATCACATTTACGTCCTTGGAAAGATACTGCCAGCAGGTCCTCAACGAGACGGTGAGGACCGCCAAGCTGACCCCCATCGCTGCTCGGCTTCAGGGAGTGGAGGGCAAAGTCGATCAGCATGTCATCCCCAAAGAGGTATCTGGTTCCCTGCTGTCTGTGGCTCTCTGCAGCGGTGGAAAAACTACTCCCATCTTCTACTTAACCCTTGTGTGGTGTTCGGTTCTGTGGGACCCATTTTTCAATATTTGCTAAAAGAAAAATGATTTTATTTATTATTTATTCTAACTCAAACTCATTGGCTGTGGCTCATTTTCTGTGAAGAACATGGGGAAAAAATACTTATTTTCAATGACTGCACACGGTACACCCCCCCTCCCCCCACCCCACACATAGCTATTACATAGCATACGAGTGTATTTAAATGTAGGTGCTATGAAACTATGTTGTCATGCTGCACCTGCTATTCCCACACAAAGTTACAAAATTGTTACATTTCAAGCTCGTTCACCTGTTCTGAGTAAGTTCTAAGAATTAAGCAGCAATAATGATCAAAATCTTGTTTCTATTTTTTTTTACCTTTTTTAATAATTGAATTGCCTTGTTTTCTCACAAAAAACGAAAATAATCATAGATGTGAACTCACAGGGGTAAATGGCAAATATTAACCATAAATGATGTATATATCATTGGTAATTGAGCTAAAGTAAACATCTATTAAGTAATTTTACGTAAATTGTTATGGCTGTATTGATTTTAAAAGCCTAATAATGTGGTGGGTCCACCAGACCCGTGAACATTCTCTGTGTAACAAAAATATGAACACCATACAAGGGTTAAACATAGAACATAACTGATATGTATTTGCAGATTTCAGTGCAGGATAGAGTCACGTTGTTGCAGAGATTTCAGACCAGTGGTGGAAGAAGTATTCAGAGCCTTTACTTAAGTAAAACTACTAAAACTAATACCACACTGAAGTCCTACATTGGAAATGTAACTTTAGTAGAATCTGTAAGTATAAAAGTAAAGAACTCTCCTCCCATTGTAGAAAGAGTAAAGGATCCAACCAGTTGTGTGTTTAATGGTCTAATCATCTCAGCTGGACTTGTAGCCGTTATATTGTTGGCTAGTTTACTTTAGAATCAAACATCAGATTTTATAAACTACATGTGTTCTGTGTGCAGGAGTCTTAATATGTAAAGTAACTAGTAACTAAAGCTGTAACAGATGAATGTAGTGGAGTAAAAAGTCCAATATTTCTCTCTGAAATGTAGCGGAGTAGAAGTAGAAAGTGGCATGAAAAGATAAGATTCAATAAAGTACAAGTACCTCAACATTTGGACTTAAGTACAGTACTGGAGTAAATTAGTACTTAGTTACATTCCACCGCTGGCTCTCTGTGTATTTCTCCTCAGCTCATCGTCACTGTTACAACTGTTACAGCCGGACAGTCGGTATTGGTGTAGTCTCGAGAAGATAAACAATGATTATGCAGGTGATAACAGAAATGGTAAAGGGGTTATGAAAGGAAACGCAAATCATAGTTTGGTGCTGACGTTTTGTGCTTGCCATATTTCAGACGTTGGTCATCTACGCTTTGGGAGTGGTCCTGCAAGATTCGGACACCTGGAGCGCCCCATACAGGTTCACTTCACGTACATTTACATGTGCTTTGGACAGGTTCATCCAGGGGCAACATTGTTTCTTCTTTTTTTTGTTGAAGAACCCCTAAACTTGATCCCCGGGCTCTAACTCAAAAGAACTCCTGAAACCCATTGAACACATGTTGCTAGTTCAAATAGTATGACCGCGTCACAGAGTAGGATTTATCTTCTAGGTTTAAATATATCTATATGTCCCAATTTCTGATTACGTTTATTACTGTGACATCCCCTCAGGTTTGACCCGGATCGATTTGAGGAGGAATCCGCCAGGAAGAGTTTCTGTCTGCTCGGATTCTCAGGGAATCAAACCTGCCCAGAACTCAGGTAAAGAATACTAAAACTTATTAAAACATCATTACCCCGTGATGCTGAGAAATAACATTTTGTACTTTTGAACCCACAGCGCGGCCATTTAGCCCCAAAACGGCTTGTAGAAATTTTCCAAAACACTTCGAGCTGTTGCCGGGTTGGCTCATTGGGTAGAGCGGGCGCACATGTGCTAAGAGGTTTGTGCCTCAACGCAGAGTCCAGGGTTTGAGTCCGACCTGTGACAATTTCCTGTGTGTCTTGCCCCCCTCTCTCTCTCCTTTCTCACCTAGTTGTCCTGTCAAAATAAAGGTGGAAAAGCCCAAAAAAGAATCTAAAAACATATAAACACTTGGAGCTGTAAAAAAATAAGCTAATTTGACTTTGAACGTTCTGTTTTGGGGTTAAGAGTTTTCTAGAAAAGGCTGTAACATATCCCATCTCTGGGGGGGAACCAGGGACCACCCTGTGCTCCCCTTCTAGCCCCGCCCCTGCCTACAGCGGGCCAGTTTTTCAGTCGCTGAATTAAATGATTAGGATCAACTCCGTGTTTGGCTGTCCTGCGTACTTCAATTACATTTTCACAATCGATTACATTTGGTCTCTTTTTTTTGACAGGTTTGCCTACACCGTCGCTACTGTCCTGCTCAGCACGTTGGTGCGCCAGCTGAAGCTTCACCAGTTGAAGGGACAGGTCATGGAAGTCCGTTCTGAGCTGGTGTCCACACCGAAGGACGAAACCTGGATTACCGTCAGCAGAAAAGGCTAGAACTATTCTCGGGAAAAAAACAGGCACAGGGGAGCAGAGCTGTTTCTAAAAAAAATCTATATATATTTAATATCTTGATTAAAGGAATTACCACCAAAGTATTTCTTAAATGTTGAAGATCCAGTCTGCCAGAGAAACATCATTTCTCACATTAACTCATGTCTTTCTAAACAACATTATGGTAGTTGACACTTTTGGGAATTAAACACTTACAGGGTTAACTACTGTTTTTTTTTCCAACAATATTTTCCTATATTTTTGTGTCTAAGTGACTGATAGGAACAACGATGTTTGACGTTGGTCCAGTATTAAGCGAGATCGCTGCAGTCGGAAGTCAGCGAAACAAGCTACAGTGTAAGTTAATAGGGCAATTGCGCATCTTCAATTAACGTCAAACGACAAAAGTGCTTGTTTTGCTGCTGACAGACTCAGATTAATATTCTAGGTGTCTGACAACATTATGGAAAGGATTTCTAAGAAGGTCGACCTTTTCTGTTAAAGAGTACGACCCTTTTTCGACCCACTAAATCAATCAAACTCCATGTAAATAAACATTCATTCTAGCATCATTTTAGCATCGTAAAACACACTTCATTCAAAGTCGACAGAAACAAAATAAAACTATGAAAAGCCGTTTTGGGTCGTCTTTCCGCTTTTCCAACCATCACAACTCTAGTTTTGGTTGAAACAAACGCATAGTTTACCGATTTACATGTGAAAATATGTTGGCTCTATACACGCTAAAAGTATTGTTTTTTTAAATGGAGTCTGGTGGGTTTAGCACTAGCAACTTCAGAGCTGTTTCTGGTTAAACTGAAAGGTCTTAAAGAGGTCTATCTCTGTAGGGATCCTTTCCATAATGTTGTCAGCCACTTAGAATAATAATATGAGCCTTTCAGTGGCAAGAACTGCACTTTTGGTGGAGGAAATTGACAATGCACATTTGCCCCGTAGGGTTACATTGCAGCCCGGTCTGTGGATGCCGGTTACAGCGTTCACGCTTAACACTGGTCAAAGATTGTTGTTCCCATCAGTCACTTACACACAAAAACACAGGAAAATAGGGGGGGAAAAAACAATAGTTACTCTTTAATTTGCATCAGTCCTGAAGGCACCACCAGTATTTCCATAGATGTCTTTCTGGTGCTTTTAATTGTTCAGTAATCTGAAGCCTTAAGCACATTGTTACCTTGTCTGTTCACAATTTCGATTTGCACTTACTGAAATATGTTCAAGGAGGGAAACTCTGTGGTTTAATACTCTACGATGTAGAGAAAAACAACTTGTGCTGCCAAATGTTTTTCTATAATTCTTAGTGCAGTTGCCTTGAGTCACAAACATTCTCAATAACATGGGGCTTGTTTGTCCGTTGATATCGCTCTACGTGGCAATTTAGACATTTCATTCCTTTTTTAATTAAACACGGTTGCAGGATTCTGTGTGTGTGTGTCGTTCTTTTATTTGAATTTGCCCTAAGTAACAGGCAAGTTTCTTTAATCAAATAAAGGAAGTTTAGTTTGCATCGGTGGAGAATAGCAGTGTCGCTTGTTATAAATCCGGTTTCAGCCTGAATATGATAATTATTGCATACACCCTCAGATAATATGTGCTTCTGAAGGGCTCTTGGGCTAGACTATTTCCTCACATGACCCAGGCCTGGTGCTCTCTAAATGGGCCTGTAGAGAAGAAGTGATACAATCATTTAAAAAAAAAAAAGGATCATCCAAGGGAGATAAAGTTTTATTACAAGTATTTTATTCACGGAGTTTGGTATCCCTGAACTGGAAACTAATAAACATGTAACTACATTAAACCTATTTGCTTAACACACAAACATTTTTTTTTTGCCAATTGGGAGTCTGCTGTAATGCATTTCTTATTCATTTTGGGAACCCCTGCTCTCCACCAGGAGAGCCCTGCAGTACCGCACAGGGCCGGGGGTGGCGCCAGAGAGCCCTCCTCCCCACACATACACACACACGCCGCTCCGCTAAAGATGTGAAAATGGCGGAGCTACAAATGCTTTTGGAAGAGGAGATTCCAGCAGGACGAAGCGCACTACTAGACAGCTTCACCAATTTGGAAAGAGTCGCCGAGTACTGCGAAAGCAACTATGTCCAGGTAGGCTGCCGCAGACGTTGCGTCGAAGAAAAGACGGTGAAGTTTGCTTTGTTTTTTGACATCACACTGGTGGCGAACTGATGCTAGGCTAGCTGCTGCTCGGCTAGCTGTTGCTAGCGCTGCCGATGTGATGGGGGAGAAAAAAAAACAACCCTCTGACAAGACATTCTAACATATAAAGTTGTAAGGCATCAACTCTGCTTATGTGTGGGTTTGTTACTTCCGTCGACATAACGTTGTGTGCGGCTTGTACATCCATCGTGGACTGTCGCGTTAGCCAGCTTGCTAGCCAGCTGCTCGGCATCACCCCACGGTGTAAATAACCAAACAGGCACCGTGAAAAATCAATCTATATCTGCTCTCTGCGGGATCGATCGCTGCCTCCGCGGACAGCTGGGTGCGATGTGGGACGTGGTATCAAGCCAGGTTAATAGGTGATGAGCTTCGTTTTGACAGAAGATTACCAACAACCACTGACATATGATGTTGGACTGGAACACTGCGACTCTGCTCTCAGACGTTGCATCAATACACGTGATTTATGGGTTTTTAACGGGTTTAACCCCACGAAAATGCTCACATTTAAAGCCGATATAGCTGTGATTTCCTTATTCCATTCATGCATTGCTCTTCAGGTTGGGAGAGACAGTGTAATGTTGCATCTCTGAACGTTTTCTGTGAAGGAGGTGACTCATTTTTCTGTTGACTTGCATAGGTGTGTGTGTGTGTGTGTTCCATTCAGAGCTTTTGATGTGTAGTGTTCTGCAGGTGGGAGCAGTGTTGGTCACCTGATCCCATACTTCACAGGCCTGTTGTCGCAGGGGTTGAAATGTGTCAGCACAAGGTGTGATACTGAAATCTGCCATCCTTGATGAACAGGGCTGATCTGGTCTGACAGGTTGCTCAGGGAAGGCGGCGGCCCTTGGATGATCATGGCAGCTTGCTGTCTGGCAGTCTGTCCTGGTTTTCTTCTCACCCTGCAAGCTTTTTGTCAGCTGCTGTCAGATGGGCATTACCACTCATAGATCAGCTGGGATATTCACTTCACTTCTAATTCACAACATCCATGTCCATAAATCTAGGTTTCTTGTTGACATTGGTCAGGTACGGTAGTGGACACTTGTTGTAGGGATTGGCCGAACATAACTTTATCGGTTATCGGGCAAATAAAACGCCGATACAGATAATGAGTCTATCCCTAATTAGTTGAACTTGTAAGGTGGTTTTCATAATCTTGAGAAATAGGATAGACCAATACACGATAATGCAATTTCCCCCCATACATTTTGTGTCGGTTTGTAGTCGTGTTGTTTGTAGTCGTGTTGTGTCTCATTTTGGTCATTATTTGTTTTCTTTGGGGTTGTTTTGCGTCTCTTTTTTTGTCATCAACACTTAGTGCTTTTCCAGAAGTTATTTTGTGTTCAGTTCCATTCAACAACCAGTTGATTGATACCGGATGGCAGCAGCTCAGTCAGTAGGTGACCTTAAAACATCCATCCATCCATCCATCCATCTTCGTCCGCTTATCCGGTGTCGGGTCGCGGGGGGAGCAGCTCCAGCAGGGGACCCCAAACTTCCCTTTCCCGAGCAACATTAACATTGTAATTTCAATAAAAGAAAGTTGGAAATGATGCATGATGATGGAAGACATGCAGGAAATTGTCACAGGTCGGACTCGAAACCCTGGACCTCTGCGTCGAGGCATAATCCTCTAAGTATATGTGCGCCTGTTCTACCCACTGAGCCAATCCCGGCCACCACATTCTTTTTCATTTTCATTTCAAATTAATTTGACTGATTAAGTTTTTGCTTCCCGATACATGAACTTGCGTATCGGCTGATACCAAGTTCCGATACCAGTGTGTCATATATTTTATTATGTTTCTCAGGCATAAAATACAACCTGAAATCACACGTGTCAAACTCGAGGCCCGCGGGCCAAATCCGGCCCTTTGCAGATTTAGATCCGGCCCGTTTATCAATTTGGGTTCACAGTTCATTTTGGCCCGCCTAGTTGTGCGCCAAACCAAAAAACACAGGACAGTGTTTTTTAAACTGCAATTACCTGACATTCAAAGTAGACATATGGCAGATTTGCCGACTCTGAGACTCAGAAATTCCCCCAGAAGCAGCAGAGAGTTTTCATATTCAGGCTGTGAACAAGTTGTTGTTGTTAAAAAAAAATCATTGTTTTGCTTGATTTGCTAAATTCTATCATGGCTAAGGAAGTCTTTTGATGACTTTTGTAGGGCTTCATGTCAACAAAAATGTAACAAAAAGTGTACAAAAATGTCGGAAAATTTACAAAAAGGTGACAAATGTCTGAGAAAGCCACAAAAATGAGGAAAAAAAGCTACCGAATTAAAAAAAAAAAAAAGTGACATGCGGTTACAAAAGCACGTCCAATAAACTCTACATGTCTGGCCCTCGGTATGATTCTCTCTTTCCAGTGTGGCCCTCTGGGAAAATGAGTTTGACACGCCTGCAGTAGATCAAAACATGTCTCTTTTTCTGCCTTGCGGGTAGCTGCTACTCCTGTTTCTCTTCATGCTCCAAGCAACGCTGCGCCCTCCACACGCCTTTTTAAATGATGCTGTTTGTGCGTCGGCTGTGTTTGATGATTTGTTGGATTGGATTGCAAATGTACCTTGCATCTAGGGTTGGGTACCAAAATCGGACCGGATTAGAACGCAACGTTTCGGTTCCTCATTTCGGTCCCCCCTAGAAATATTTTCACTCTGTCGCCCAGAAACGCACATAAAAATATTACCCTTTCTCTCTCCCTCTGGGCTCACCAAAACGGACGTAAAAGCATATTCACCATTCAACAACTCAATGTTTATTTTGCTTCTATTTTTGCCGGATGCCGGTGAGAGCTCCGCAGCAATTCAGCACACGGCAGATTGGGCGGGACAGGAAGTGGAGCCCAGAAGCAAAATAAAACATCCGGTTAATTTTCCAAATAAAATACACTGTGCTCGCGGCGGCTCATATTTTCCCTGCACTACACCGGGAGGTCAGCACATAGTCCTTTCCCCCTCTACTCCTCTGGATGGAAACAAACTGTCGTCGGTTTTGTGGTTCTGTTTATAGCAACTACATCCTGTGATATTGTGCGATCATACGAGAATTCGCGAGACTTGAGCTGTCAGTCATGGCCGCAGCCGTACCGCAGTTGGTGGTAGTTGCGGGTTATTTATTGTTAGATTATTGTAGTTGTGTGTTAGGTGACTTAGATTTAATTATTATATATTTAAGTACTTTAAAACGTTAATATATTGTTAAATTGAAATATTTTCATTTAAAAAAAAAAAAAAGAACCATTAAAGAGCTTATCTTTGTCATTTTTCACTTTTTCAAGAATCGGTTTAGCAATCGGAATCGTTTTTAAAAAGTACCGGTTTGGAATTGTAAAAATCCGAACGATACCCAGCCCTAGTCACCTGTTGACGCCTGTGTTTGTTTAGTAAATCCAAATTGTCCGAGGCTTTGGATGTAAATCGCACAGACAACAAAATCCGTCTGTGTGTGTTTTCTTAATGTACAGTTGTTGTTTTTTTTCTTCGAATAACCGGCCCTAAAATGGTGAGGAGTTCAGGTGACTTGGTGAGCGTAGGAATTTGAGTGCACAGACGGCCGCAGCAAGAATAGACACGGAACACATGTATGTGACAGAATGGAATGAGCAAATAAACACACATTGACATATTAATTCAATTTTTTTTTTTTTTTTTATTTCTGGAACCTTTTAATGTGCAGAAAGAAAATCCTTAAGACAAAAGTGTAAACGTCTCCAGTAAGGTAAAGGTTTCCAGTAATTTGAAGCATGTTTGACATGTTGTCAATATCTTAGGATGCAATGTAAATACAAAAAAATCTATAGGAAGTCCTAGATTCTTCTGGGGTTGGGGAGGGGAGGTATCCTGGCAGTTGCCTCTTGCGGTATAGCTGTAATTTTAAATTAAAAAGAGGAGAATAAAATCAATTAGTCACTCAATATCCAATAACAAGCCAAAAGGCTGCTGTGGCCCGGACTCTGTTGTAATCAATCTGCTGCTTGTATGCACACCGAAGGAAGGGCATGCTGGTTTGGAAATGGATAAGGAATGGGTTTGTTTCAGGGCTACAACCAATGACTTTCCTCTCCTGTTACTCTGCATATTATTTTCTGAGATTTATGGATTTTAAAATGTCAACTAGCGAAAAATGCCCATCGCCATTTTTATTGGAGTGGCTCGTTTTGTCCGGCCACCCGTCCAAAACCCCAAAGATAATAAGACGAGCCGAAAATCCTCACGTTCTGAGGAGCAGGAACCATCAAGTGTTTTGCTTGGAGAATGCCTTCAAAGATTGCCGACCATTTTTCACCGCAGAATTGCCAGAAAGCTGCTACCAGCCTGGCTAAGAAACAAGGGGTCGGTCACAACTACCCACAGGCGTCACTAGATCCCTTTTACTAGGTGCGCTAGTAAACTTTATCTGCTTTAAGTGCTTGTCTAGCTAAGTAACGGTACTACCAACGCATCCCACGAGACAAATGCTGCAAAACCTCACACTTAAAGGACCTGGACCCTATTTTTTTTCATGTTTTTGTGTCTTAAGTGACTGATGGGAACAACAATCTTTTGAAATTGGTCCAGTATTAAGCGTGATGAAACCAGCATTAATGTAAGTTATTGGGCAATTGCGCACATTCAATTTACATCCACAGAAGTGCTTGTTTTCCCGCTGACCGGCTCAGATTAATATTCTAAGTGTCTGACAACATTATGGAAAGGATTTCTAAGGAGGTCGACCTTTCTGTTAAAGAGTAAGATCCTTTTTTCTTTTTTTTTTTTTAAACATAAAAACATTTGTGAAATTGTAATATAATATGTAAATAAACGGTAATTTTAGCATCATAAAATGCACTTCATTCAAAGTCGACAGAAACAAAATACAACTATGAAAAGTCGTTTTTGGTCGTCTTTCCACTTTTCCAACAATCGCAACTGTAGTTTTGGTGAAATCAACACAGTTTACCGATTTACATGTGAAAATATGTTGTCTCTATGCACGCTAAACGTGCTGATTATTTGAATGGAGTCTGGTGGGTTTGGCGTTCTAATCAGTCACTTACACACAAAAACAGGAAAAAAGGGTCCGGGTTGAAAGCATTTTTTTGTGGCATTTTGGCGATGCATTGATAATAGTAAATAGATATACATTTACCCAAATAATACTTATAGTATACTGTACCTCAACCTCGCATACTGCGATACATTCAGGGTCAGTAAAGAACACCATTTCCCAGCAGAAACATTAGCGGCTCCATCTGCCCTTTGATGCTCTCGTTGATGTGCCCACACAGCCTCGGAAGCCTCCTTTCACACTAAGTTTTTAAAATGTACTGAAACCTTTTGATGCAGCGGTTTCCCTCCATCCTGCTGGTGTTAGTGTTTTTTTTTTTTTTTTTTTCAGATGCATAACTAGATCTGGTTCAGGATTGTTAATTCTCAGATCCGCGCTACACGGGATGATATTTTAGATTTTCAAATAATGAGAAATACGACGTGCACTAGAAATGTGCAGGAATCCTGTGTTTTCCCTAGCTTTTGTGGAAGACTTAGGTGCACGTATTAGGTGGAGGTTTATGCATCCTTCCTCAAGAAAATGTTATGTTTTTCACACAAAAAAATGCAATTTTCCCACACATTCTGTGTCTGTGGGTTTTTGCGTCTCCTTTGTAGTCGTGTTGTGTCTCTTTTTTGGTCATTTCTTTTTCTTCAGGGATGTTTGGGGTCTCTGTTATTTGGCGTCTGTTGGTAGTTGGTTTGTGTCCCTTTGTGGTAGTTTTGCGTCTCTTTTTTTCGACATCATTTTGGACCGTTATCACCACATCTGTGCTGCACCTGAACTTAACAATGGCGGGGAAAACCTATATACTATAATCTCAGGATGAGCTTGTGGTCAAGGTTGCAGGTTTAAAAACTCGTTGACCCTCATCGCTCTTGGACAGACTTCATCCTTTGCAAACTCTTAAAATGCAAAATGTGTCTAATGTCCCTCTTCTCTCTATGTTCTCCTTTCTCTCTCTCTCATTCAGTCTCCAGACAAGCAGAGGGCGCTGGAGGAGACCAAGAACTACACCACCCAGTCTCTGGCCAGCGTCGCCTACCTGATCAACACGCTGGCCAACAATGTCCTCCAGATGCTGGACATCCAGGCCTCGCAGCTCCGCCGCATGGAGTCCTCCATCAACCACATCTCACAGGTTGGCTGACGTACTGACTGACGTACAAAAAAAATTACCCAAAGTAGCTTTTTGGCTCACGTGGCAAAAATAATGATTACTCCGCCTTTTTAGTTTATGTCACAGATTAGCGTCAGAGGGCCAATCAGCACGCAGCATGCCTCTACCAAGATCTAATAATGTTTATTGGCTGCCTAACGTTACACGTCGCAGAGACACGTAGGAACAACTCTCCGTTACACAGAGACGGGGCTCACGTAGTAGGAGCTGGAAAATAAATGAAGATTTGTGCCTTCATGTGTAATTTTGTAATTTTTTAAATTGGTATCAAAAAAAAAGTATTGTTTAGGAACCAGTATCAAAGTCACGTTATCGGTACTGACATTTTTTTCGACAATATCCAGCTCTAGTGACAGATAAAATCAAGCACCTCCACAACCCATAAATCAAATAGCAGTTATTTTCACGTTGGAAAGAAGCCAAAGACTGAACTGAAACAAAAATATCCGTCCCTCTGCATCTCGTCCTCAGACGGTGGACATCCACAAGGAGAAGGTGGCCCGGCGGGAGATCGGCATCCTCACCACCAACAAGAACACGTCCCGCACGCACAAGATCATCGCCCCAGCCAATCCCGAGAGGCCTGTGCGCTACATCCGCAAGCCCATCGACTACAGCATGCTAGACGACATGGGCCACGGAGTCAAGGTAGTCATTTTGTTCTTTTTCCCCCCCCTTTTAATTCTGTCAATGAGACTTAATTGTGTGGATAAATCACTGCTGTCAATGTCAACGGAAAGGTCTTAATTAAAGCTCTGTTGGCCCTCTAGTGATGGTGGAAGGTCTTTAAAAAGTCTTAAATTTGACTTGTTTAAACCTGCAGAAACTCTCTCTCTCTCACTTAGTTGGAAGTCACTTTGGATAAAAGCATCAGCTAAACGACATGTATTGTCATGTAATGGGTCAAGGGACATACAAAAAAAGGTTTGGGTGTTAATGTGACTTTACATTTTAATTAGGGATGTCCCGATCCTGATCGTAATATCTAATCGGAGCTGATTTTGGCATTTTTTAAACTTATCGGGGCTCGGCATTCACCCCGTTGACCTTACTTTGATAATGTACATCAGCTTGTAGTGAGAAAAAAAAGCTGATGGTGAGACCCTGATTTGAATATACCCCATTTGTCAGATGCAGTGTGATCAGATGTTTAAAAAAAAAATGTCTGGAAATGGACTTCAGAATATGGGATTGTCTTTGTGTCAGTTAATTACTGCAGAAAGTCTCATGAAAAGGGACTTTAAGAGGTCAAACGATCACTTTTGGGTTTCAGCGGAAAGTAATGTAAGAACAAAATCAATGACTCGAGCTTTTCCGCAGGTTGGGAAACTAATGTCAACTAGGACATCCATTCTGCTAAATATACTCTCCGTCACCTGCTACTGCTGACAGATTCTTGTGCAATGATATTTTTATCTAATAAAATTATGAAAGTGGCTGTTTTTGGAAAGCTAGTTTCCTACTGGCTTTCTGAACAAGAACAAGCCTTTTTTTTTTTTTTTTTTTTTTTTTTTTTTTTTTTTTTCACCCTCCAGAAAAATCCAATCCTTAGCTTCATCCTTATAAAGAGCTCAAAGAACAGATTCCTCAGATTTTAACACTGGGTCTACTGTTGCCTGAATTTGTATGTTCCACATGCATGAATAATTGTTTTTCTCTTCTCCCTCACACGCTAATTCTCTGATTATTTCTTCTTCTTCTCTCTCTTTCTGCCTGCCTTAATTTATCTTTATAATCAACCGTAGTGGTTGCAAAGGTTTAAGGTAAGACTTCCAAAGTAAGAGCCTCAAACAAGAGGTTTTTTTTTGTGATTTATTTATTTTTATTTGTAAAGGTTTTTTATTTTGAATTGCTGTGACAGCTGTCTTTTTTTGTTTTTCTTTCTTCATAATTTATAATTTATTCTCTTTATTGTTCCCCAATGGGGAAATTACAATGTACACTCTGTTGTTATTACTAGAGATGTTCCGATACCGATACCAGTATCTGTATCGGCTCCGATACTGCCTAAAACGCTGGTATCGGTATCGGGAAGTACTGGAGTTTATGCACCAATCCGATACCACGTAAAAAAGCCCTAAAGAAAATCTACGTTAAAGTAGATTATTTATGTTCTTTTTCCGTTATAACTGACTGTCAAACTGGACAATAAAAGAAAGTTCTGTGGCGTTCATCGTTTGTGTTTGTTCATGTTTCACAAAGATAGAAATAATATCACATCCATACAGGGATAGTAGTATACAGCTGTTAAAGCATAATAAAATATATGACACACTGGTATCGGATCGGTACTCGGTATCGGGCAATACACAAGTTCAGGTATCTGAATCGGTATCGGGAAGCAAAAAATGGTATCGGGCCATCTCTAGTTATTGCACACAGGCCTACATTGTAAAGAGTTTGTTTGCTATTGAAAGGATTAGTAAGACATTTTGGCAAATACGCTTATTCCTTTATTGTTGAGAGTAAGATGATTGGATAGACGCCACTCTCATTTCTGTCAATATGACGCTAGAGGTGCTTAGCTTAGCATAAAGACTGCCCCGGCTCTGTCAAAAGGTAACAAAATCCACCCACTAGCACCTCCTAAAGCCCACTATTAGGATGCTGATCTGGTTTGTTTTAATCCATACAAGTAAGGGTGAAAGTGTGAAAACGACAAGTTGCAGTTTTACAGTTTGTACACACAGTCTTTATTGGAAGCAGACTTTTCAGTGCAAAACATCTGCTCCAACAATCAGCAGATAACGTAAAAAAACATCTGTATGGTCACCCAAACAACATCTGGCACACATGCACACACACCATATCCAAACATGTAATATGTATGGCGCATACCGCATAAACAAGACCTTCACTGCACGATTCTTCCTTAAACTCACAACTCAAGTGGCATTAAGTTCAATTATGGTTATGGAGGTGCTAGTAGGTGGATTATTTTGTATTTATTTTTTTTAGCCTTTTGACCGAGCCAGGCTAGCTGTTTGTAATCATTATGCTAACTCCTGCTTCATTCTGAGCAGACTGTTCTGAGACTCCTCCATCGTCTCATTTAAAGGAACTTATTGGGACTTAGTCTTATTCAGCGTATCCCCCAGAGTTAGATAAGTCCATACATACCCTTCTCATCTCCGTGCGTGTCGTAACTCTGACTATAAAAATCACAACATGTAAACAGGAACATGGAAAATGTTGGCGTTATTTTGTCACTCATTGGGAGCAGTAGGCTAGATGGAGCCGGTTACCTCCAGGATCTATGCTAAGCTAGGCTTAGCGTGTCGTAACAGAGTTACGCACGCAGATGAGAAGGGTATGTGTGGACTTGCCTAACTCTGGGGGATACGGGGAATAAGACAAAGTCACAATAAGTCGACGTGTTCCTTTAACTCAGCGTGAAAGTGAATAAATATAATTCTCAAAAAAAGTTCCTTAAAGACAGGCTTATGTTGCGAAAGGTTTTAATTTTTATGTTTTAATTGTTCTGTTTCTGAAGTCCTTTTGGGTTAACCGAGAGATTTCCACAACCGTTGTTCTCCTCCCCGTAGGCCAGCGCTCAGAACATGAAGGCCGGAGGCGGCGGACTCCCTCGCACAAACCCCCCCACACAGAAGCCCCCCAGCCCACCCATGTCGGGGAAAGGGACCCTTGGGTATGTTAACGGTGTTTCAGAGGCACCTACGGAGTTGTGTTGGTCAGAGGCTGAATGTGGCTGTGCTTTTTGTGGTTTTTGGAACGTAAACGCCCGAGCCTACCAGATGGGTCTGGTTGCTCCCTGTTTCATCATAACCCCTCTTACCTCCTTCATTAGTTTCCTTAGGGGGGGTTCAAAATGAACTTCAGTGCCAGTTCTCTGTGCAGCGATATTCCTCGCTTCGTTTTTTCCATCTGTGCGGCTGAGATGGAGTCCGCAGTATCCCTTTTTAAGAAGCTTCTCAGCCTAATTTATTCGCCCTCTCTCTCCATACGTAGGAGAGATTTTTCAAACCAAACGGCATGCTGAAATTAGGCTCCGTTATGGTTTCTTCTTGCACGTAAACATACCGTATATATACCTGCATAAGGCTTCACTTTCCAAGACTTGACAACATGTAAAAAAAACTGTAATTCTTTCATCTTAATTCATCACATACAGTACGTTCAATTCTCAAGCTCGCCTCTTAAAACAAACTTTTCTCAAAAAACTTTTTACAGTGAGATTTTAGATAAATAATCATCAGTAATGTGGTAATCTCGTGTGAAATTAGAGAGAAAATAAATATTTCTTTCCAGCTATATACTGATATTACATGCGTGCACAAAAAATAGTGCGATGTTCAAACTAATTTGCAATTCTTCAAATGATATTCCCTCCAAATGTTTCACAACAGATTTTCCTAGAAAGTGGAGTCAGCATGTGCTTGTTATCGTCAATTTCAGACAACGCGATTGTGTATCATGATATATGATTTTGTGGTGATAAGACTAGAAATGATCCTACTAATTATTGCCCAGCCCTAGTTAAAACTGTTCATATTGTTTTCCCACCTTGTCTCTGAGTGCTGATCCCAGAGATGGAGATGTTTTTCTCTTCTGTGTCTCTGACTGTTGAAGGTGTCTCTCATCCCACAGGATCTCTGCTAGAGCCACACGTAATGTTTGTTGTCCCGTGGGACTTTCCTAGGTTCAAGTGCTGTCTTTCTGTCTGTCTGTCTGTCTCTCTCTTGAGTGTGTGAGTGTCTGAGTGTGTCCACCCCTCCGTATTGACCTTCAGATGTCTGTGTCGGTGTGTCTGTGTGTGTCCGTCCGTCTGTCCCTTCAAGGCGCATGCCAGTCAACCACAGCTCCGACTCTCCCATGATGCACCTTCTGCCGCAGCCCGCGGCTGCGAGCGGACATCTTACTTTTAATTTGTCTCCTGTTCTTCAACTTCCTTTTTTTTTTTTTTAATTCCTTTTTACGTTCAGTTGTGTGTTTGTTTGTGACCCAGCCCGCCCACTCCTGGCTGCCCCATATTCATCATAGCAACATTTTGCCATAGCAACAGTGCTCAGAGATGGGTCACCCCCGCTGTGTCAGCTGGGAAATTCACATGCCACAACAGTTTTTCAGGCCCAGATCAATAAATCTCAGGGTTGTGTTTTTTTTTTGTCCCCCCATATATAAAAACAAGAGGACATCATCAGCGTAGCGCTGCTGTCGGGGGTTTGAAACCACTTTCCTTGTTTTTTATTTAATGAATTTGCAGGTTTCTGGTTAAGAATACGTAGGCGTGGGTTCGCAGTCATGCTCAGCGACACTTTGGCACAACAGATGGGGATTTAATTCAAACCAACATTTACTCTGATGCCATTTTTTTCACAACTTTAGGCCCCATGAAAAATGCTGTCTAATTTTAGCATCGCATAGCTTTTGTTGTCCTGTTTTCAGTGAAAAATGCCCCCATCTGTCCAAAGAAACAGTTTGGCAAAGGACTCCTAACACAGAGTAATCGCTGCTCTTTTAAAAATTCTATAAGTCTTCTTTCATGACCTTAGGAAAAGCACGTTTTTTTATAAATGATATTTAAATAAGCTTGTAATTTGGTGGTAAAGTGACTCTGCCAGTGCTGCTTTCCCAAATCAGTGATACAGCAATGAGACTCCTGCGATCTAATCTACACACAACTGCTACGTTTAAATACCTTTCTCAGCGCTTTCCCTCAGTTTGTGGAAGACTTGGGTGCACATATTTGGCGGGGGGGTTTAGGGTTACTAACACAAGGTTTTTCAATAAAAAAAAAAAAAATTACAATTTGACATTAATTAGGACCGTTATTATTGTCATATCTGTGTCTAAAACGTTGGAAAAGCTAGAATATAATAAATACAAAAACACTCAAAAAGCTTAAAGACAAAACTTGTTAAAGAAGTCCAAACTACAATCCTTAGATCTAAGAAAAGGGTGTTCTGTTTGTGTGATGCCGTTTTCCACGTTTTTGGCCCCCTTTTTTGCCACATTTCACATCTGTTCGGCTTAGGCGCCGCCAAAAATGGCTCCGTTGCTGCATCTAAGACTTCTAATGGTGGGGGAAACCCTACGCCCTCTAATGGTGGGGGAAACCCTACGCTACTGGTCAGCATCTACCAACATCTCAATACATCAAGAAGTAACTTGAGACCTTTTCGTTATGATCAGAGATCTTCAACAGGGGTTCCGGGACCCTTAGGGGGTCCTCAGAGTTACTGCAGGTTTTTTTTCAGTGCGTGGGAGCGGGATAAGTAGGTCAAAAGGTTGTAAAGAAACTCCGGCACACTGCCTAACTAGCAAAAAATTTATTTCATAGTAGGCAATGTTTTCGGTACTAGACCATCATCTGGCAACATGAATGAAGGGAGTTCCTTTGCAACTTTTCAAATTAAAAAATTAAAATCTCTTAGCATGAATCCAACATATTATTAGCAAATACAAATCAGCCTAAGTGTGAAAAAAACAAACTCATTAATGATAGGCTTACTAAGATCCACAGATACATTGGATCCTAACATATCAAATCCAACCAACAATTCTTTTTTTTATAACTTATGGTTTCTCAGTGGTGTAGTCTAATGTAGTGGGTATGCTGTACTGTGTGTGTGTGTGTGTGTGTATGTATATGTATGTATGTATGTATGTATGTATGTATGTGTATGTGTGTGTGTATGGGACTTTTGAGGGGGGCATATCATAGTCGGGGGTCTGGGTTTTTCCTTCCCCAGGGAAATTTTGACCGTCAAAGACTTCATTTCCTGCATTCTGACACACTTTTATGCACCAATTTACGGTGGAAATACCTTTTTATTTAGCCTATGCAAAGAAAGAAGAAAAACACAGATGAGAATTCAAAATATAATGGAAAGTATGTCGTTGCGTGCCATTGCGCATTTTTAAGTGGGTATATGGAAATCCTGGAGCTTTCCCGTAGACTACACCACTGGGTTTTCTATGCACTCAAAAGGTTTGTGTTAAGGCTTTTAATGTAGGCCCAGTTAAATATGCAACTTAATTTTATAAAGTATGTAGTAGAGGGTCCCTGCTCCGTCTCCCTCTCAGATAAGGGGTCCTTTTTAAGGGGCTTAAAAAAGGAAGACCCCTGTGTTAAGATGGTTTTGATAGAATATTCTTAAGTGAGGTGTAAGACCTTGGTTATTTGTTTTTTTAACATTTAGGAAGCCAGTTTAATCCCTTCTGATCTCGCTCAAGTTGGCATAAAATGTGTTTGCCAGTTAGATGGAAAAAAAAACAAACAGTGTACATCTTTTGTTTTGGAGGTGTGGTTTTCCAGCCGACAGCAGCGACAGTGTTTCGCCCTGACTCCCCCCCCCCCCCTCCCCCCCCCCGCTCTGCCTGTGGATTCTCATCAGCCAACCCCCGATGTTCACCTGTCATAGCCCATTTTTTAAGTTTGCACTTGTTTGTTTCTTGCTCTCCTCCTCCTCCTCCCCCTTCCCCTACACTTCTCTGTCGATGCCCCCCCTCGACTCCTGTCCTCCTGACCCTCTCTCAGGCGCCACTCCCCCTATAGGACGCTCGAGCCGGTGCGTCCGCCCGTTGTCCCTAACGACTACGTCTCGAGCCCGACGCGCAACATGGCGCAGCCCCAGCAGAGCCCTACACGCACTGCATCCGTTAATCAGAGGAACCGCACGTACAGGTACCCCCCCACTCCCCTCCCAGCATGCCTCTCTACACTTCTTAAACACACTCCCCCTTTTTTCTCTACCTCCTGCCCCCTCTCTTCTTCTCCTCTCACACTCTTAAAAAATGCGAGCCAGCTCCTGTGAACATGCCTTTCCCTTTCCACCTCTGAAATGACTCACCGTGGGAATCTCCTTTTTGTTTCACCTAAAGGTTGACCCCCGACGTTAACCTTTTTTGTGCAACAGTTCCTGCTCCCCAGTGAATGTACCGAATTGGTTTATTTTGGAAATCCCTCACCTGTTTGCTTTCCCTCCTCGCCGCTCAAAAAAAAAAGGACAAAGAAACGAGGACGAGGTAGAGCTCCAGAGCTGTATTTTTAGCATGGCTAGCATGACACAGATTCCTATGGCGATAGTCATTAAATAGGCAGCGTCGCCCCCACAGTCCTGTTAACCCGATGTCAGCTCATCCCCCCCCACACACACACAGATTCCCTGTCTGCTGTGAGAGAAGTAAAATGCCTAAGGGTCAACAATATTAAATGTTTGATAATCTGATGGCCAAATGTTTTCTGGTCCAGAAATAGATAACTTTCCCCGACTCTCCTCTCAGCACGAGTTTTTATCTGTACCGCTCCATCCACAGCTCTTTTTTTTTTTTTTTTTTTTTCTTTTCATCATCTCAGCAATGCGCTCTCTTTTCTGGCCCCCCACCACCAACACGTGTCTTGACTCTTCCTGCTTTTGTTTTACAGCGTGTCATATCTTTGTTTATGTTTTGTGTCGCTACCGCTTTTGCCTGTGTCGTGTGTCCTTGGTGAAGGCTTCCAGCTGCTTTTTCATTATTATTTTTTATCACTGTGAAATAGTCATTTCAAAGGCATAACAGCTCGCACTTTAACATAAAATTCTCCTTGAAGATGCCACATTAATAATGTGAGTTATTGAGGAAGGAAACTTCAAAGACTTCAGCACGGCGTACAGGATTGGTCCTGGCTGGTTGCAGAAAGATGAATGCTTTAGGGCAGGGGTTCTAGAACGTATCCCTCAAAGGTCCGCTTTTTTTTTTCTTTCTTTTTTAAGGTTAGGGGTACAAAACGATTGGCAATAAAAAAAAAAAAAACAACAACATTGAATCAACTCAATTTTAACTTTTAGTATTGATTTTGGAAGCGTTACATGGATTTAGGTACCGGTACCTTTTTTCAGCTTCCCTCTTTTTCCTTCCCTACCTCCTTCCCTCTCTCTCCTTCCCTCTCTTTCCTTAACCTCTCTTTCCGTTACATGGATTTAGGTACCGGTACATTTTTTCAGCTTCACACAGTAAAAGGAAGGATGTTTTTGTTGCTTTTTTGACTTTTCTGCTGTTACTTTTTCTTCACCTTTTTTTCCTCAACTTCATTATGTAATGTATTCATAAAATGAGCGACCCACTGATCCACTGCAGGAACTTTCCTCAGGAACTCCCGAAGCTTACCTGTGGGACTAACGGTGTGGTCCAACCAAAATGCATGTTACTTAAGCATTTACACAACTATTTCTGTTACTTTCTATGCGTCACGTTAAACAATTTTACAATTTCCGGCCTTTTGATTCATCTAAATAGAGTGATAAATGGTTTGCAAATGAGCTCAGAAGAACACTGAGCACAAGTGAGCGAAGTAATTCGTCACGGTTACTAACGGCGAAATAAAGCACTTGGCACATCAGATACTTTGAAGTGAAGCTGTCAGCCTTTGGACTTATTTGCCGAATCTTCGCGGTTCAAAAGATGCAACGTTGACCCAGAAATGCTCTTTTTGAGTTCCTGAGTTTAGTTCCTGTGGCTCCATAGTCTCCTGGAACTATTTGGTCGAAAAGGGGCGAGAAGTGAAGATTTGATTGCATTTTTATTTTTTTATTTTTTTTTAGGAGGAGTCATTTTGAATAAACAGATAAAAGGGCGTGACATTTTCAAATCATCTTTTTCAAAAGAATCAGGCGAACCTCATTCAGCTGCGACAAAACGTAGCGCCACTTTTTTTTTTTATATGCTGACACCGGGGTGCGTTGAACACCGTGTTGTTTGCGCTCTGCCTTTTTATTACGAGTTCACAGACGCGTCTCTGCTGATTGGGTATCACCTGGGACCCAGCCAATAAACGAGAGACACGCCCGCCAAACCAGAGAAAACACAACTCCAAGCCGCTCCGAGGGAACCCGTCGTTCAACGCGGAAAGCGTAGCTAAACGGTGCACGCCGTTTTGAGATTGAACGTGCCCCAGGAGTGCGAGTGTACGGCAGTGTGACGGAGTGCATTTGTTGGGCATTTGGGGTCTGACGTGTGTGCTGCCCCCCCCCCCTCCTCCCTCAGCAGCGGGAGCAGCGGAGGCAGCCATCCCAGCAGCAGTCGCAGCAGCAGCCGAGAGAACAGCGGCAGTGGCAGCGTGGGCGTGCCCATCGCCGTGCCGACCCCAGCCCCACCCACCGCCTTCCCAGGTAACGCCCGCTTCCTGTTTCTTCTCCAAGCAGATGACTGCTGTGTGTGTGTGTGTGTCTGAAACTAACTTGAATGAAAGTGAGATGAAGATGTTGTAGGAACCCTGGATCTACTGGACTCCTTTCCCCCCCCCCACTTTCTCACTCTGATCTTGTCCTGACGTCCCTCAACTATCTTTTTCTCTCCTCCCTTTTTATCTTTTACCTCTTCAATCCCCCTCGGTCCAGCCCCCGTCCCATCCAACCCGGCTCAACCTCCCCCAACACTGCCACCACCCCTGGAGCCCCTACCACTGCACTAGACGGCCCCCCACAGGCCCCAAACCCCCCTATAGAGATCCCGCCTGTACCCCCACCCCCTCCCCAGCTCCCTGCCTCTGCGGCCCCCACTGGCACGGGCCCCGCTGCTTACGGCAACCCTGCACAAGGTGAGTGTAACCGCCGGCCGGGAGAAGCTCACCGGCTCCCCTGCACACCCCTCCATCCCGCCTTCCCCCCCCCCCCCTGACATGCATCCTCCTGCTTGAAAGACCCAGATGGGTTCATCCACTGGCGTCACCCTGGATATTCAGTGGTATTGTCGGACAGCTTGCTCTGACTATTGACGGCTATTAGAAGGTTTCTCCTAGGAAGAAGTTCGGAAATGGCGTAATGGAACGGTATCACTTCCCATTTGTAAAATCAGGGGATGAACTTCAAATATGTCCGAACTTTCGAGCCAATGGGATACCCAGAAAGAAGTGGCAAGAGCGCTTCTGGTATCATGGAAGGAAATACAATTCACAGAAAGGGAGAAGATTTGTGGCCAAAAGTCATAAAAAATCCGGTTACACTTCACTTGAAGGTATCTACGTGAGAGTGACATGACACTGTCATGAACGGGTCATATACATTATAAACGAGTAATAAACGTTTATGACATAATGCTTCTTTTAGTGAGTCATTTGGTTTTTGTCATGACAGGTTAGGGTTCATGTGTCATGTGTTCATGTCACTCTTATGTAGATACCTTCATGTAAAGTCGCACTGCTTGCTCTTGAGGGAATTACTGTAATTGTTGGAATTGTTGGGGCTTTGTAAATTATAGAGTGTGGTCTAGACCTACTCTATCTGTAAAGTGTCTCGAGAT
Organism: Perca flavescens; assembly: GCF_004354835.1. Classification (NCBI taxonomy): domain Eukaryota; kingdom Metazoa; phylum Chordata; class Actinopteri; order Perciformes; family Percidae; genus Perca; species Perca flavescens. The sequence continues at coordinate 16,640,226 of NC_041354.1, forward strand.
AACTCTTGTTATGATTTGATACTATAAATAAAATTGAATTGAATTAAAGTGTTACCAAAAAATCCACTCCAGGCACTCAAGGTTGGTTACAAAAAGTGATTAAAAAAGCCTTTAATTCATAGGGCAAGACATTAAAAATATACTGTGTCAAGCCAACACGCATTTGTGCATTTTGAATATCTTGCTCTATGAATTAAAGGCCCTTTTTATCACTAAATAAATGACCGTTCTAACTGAACTGGACTGCCTGGCGGAAACAAGGCTTAAGAACCATTTAAAAATCAGATGGATCTGGTTAGTGCATCATATATTTGTTCCATGTTATGACTACTTTAGGAGGTAGATAGAGCTTTCAGATACCAACCACAGCCTTCTCTGCTTTATCTTCAGAAATGTCCACCTCTCAAGGTGCTGCACACCTAATCAAATCTTTTTGAAAATGCAATCTTGAGTTAAGAAAGTGTAAGGTAAACACGATAATGAAGTTTGGAATTTCCTTTTCAAAAGGGAAGGATTTCCATTCAGCCACTGAGTCTTTATTAAGTGCTCGAAAAGAAATTCTACTTTCAAGGCCATCGTAGAGCACTTGTCTGGAATATCAAAAAGTCTGCACAGTCTGGCCGGCGTGCAGCTCTTCTGCCGCCTACCTCCGATTTTCTGCTGCTGCTCTTCATACCTCACAGCATCTCATCAGCCGCCCGTGTCTGTGTTGATGCTTGTGATGTTTTCTAATGTAAAATGCATGAGTTGTGTAGTGAAATGCTTGAACATGGAACTCTTCATTCATGTGTATTTATTCAGGCTTCTTGTTGTTGTTGTTGTTGTTGTGTGGCTGGATATTGTACAGTAACGTATCAGTGTGCAGTGCTGCTGTTAGCAGAGTAGCCAATGGATGAATGATGAATTTAAGGACATTTTAAAAACCATTTTCTCATTCTCATTCATTTCTCCTCATAAAAAACCTGATTTGGCTGATAAAGTGTGAGTAGACAATGAAAAGTTTATTTGTTGTCGTTGTGTGACCGTTTCTGCAAGGAGTTGTCACTGCTTGGCATGCAGCCCCTTGTATTTTATTATTATTAATGAATATCACTCGCAGATTACTTCGGCCGTAGCGCTCTCTGAGGCATACCGGTATTACGGTATATATGAAAAATTCATATCCTACAGGAAATTAATACCGGTATACGGTACAAACCGGTATACCGCCCAGCGCTACTTTCTCTGCTAGTCTATCGTTAGCTAGCTTTTAGTGCATTTAAAATGCCTAAAGCAAAGCGGTCGAAAGCGTGTCTTTAAACTCTATCTTCTATCTTTCTTGGATGTCATTTTTCAGTTTTTCAAGAATTGGTTTAGGAATCAGAATTGTAAACGATGCCCAACCCTAGGAGAAATGCGTCTGGTATGAACAGCCAGGCAAGCGATCAGGCACGACTCTGCCCTTCACGGGTATATGCGACGCTTCCGTGTGCGGTGTTGTTTCTGCTGTATGACCCCCCCTCCCCCGTTAATTGACCCTGTGCTGCCCCCCTGGTGTTGTCTCCTCTCAGGCGCTCCTCAGTTCTACAGCATGAACCGCCCGGCGCAGCCCCCCCACAACTCGCAGGTGGGAGGCTCGCTGCCGTATCGCCGACCCGCGTCCGTCACCGGTCAGCCCAACATGGCCCACAACCAAAGCCAGCTCAATGGGGGACCACACTTCGCGCAGAACCCAGGTACCGTGTGTGTGTGTGTGTGTGTGTGTGTGTGTGTGTGTGTGTGTGTGTGTGTGTGTGTGTGTGTGTGTGTGTGTGTGTGTGTGTGTGTGTGTGTGTGTGTGAGAAGAGACGATTACTGTTTTCACATTTATGTCCATGAAACCTTTTGCTAGAAGTTCCCAAACATAAACCTTTTAACCCTAATACTGTTCTGTGTATTTACACAGTAATACCTGTTATTGACTCTAAAATGAAGTGGGTAAACATAATTGAAAATCTGGAGGAATACGTGGAGAAAAAAAAAAAGGATATTGCTATACAAAGTGGACAAAATAAGTAAATGAGTAAAAGATATTAATAAAATTTGTATAAAAGAAAGACGCATTTAAATGAACAGTGAACATTTCAGTAGCCTGAACAAAAAAACTAGGAGGAAGAAAACGTATATAAATTAGATCATCATCAGTTGAGTAAAGTCTGATCTAAGTGTGGATATCGATTTAAACCCAGGATGCCCAACAGTTTTTAAACTTTAAATCTTGCTCAAGTCTTACAGTAAACGTGAGTTTCTCCATCACATAAGTGTCACGAATCACTTGGAAACTATCTTCAATCTTGGGTACATCTGTTGTCAACCACTTTCTTGTAAGGGCTTTCTTACTGGCTATCTTATTTACAAATTCATAACAGTTTACAGGTACAGACTCTCAAACTTGAGAGGGATTGCCACCTTCAACACCTTTCTCCACAAAGGTTTTCGTTTGTTTCCAGTTTGTCTGCACCTTGTTAGAAAAGGTTTTGTGATCTGTCATTTCCCGCCAACTTAACTTATCAACTACACTCCCCCCACCAGCTCTATCTGTCATCACTGCTCTTTGCAATCTTTTGTCCTCCATTTGTCCAGTTTCAGTGCCACGCCTATGAACTTTATCCTTATCCTTTTTTCGATAAGAAATCTTCATTGGAATACGTTTCAGTCTAGATTAGTTGACCTAAGGGTTTAGTCATCAACATACAATTAAACTTTGATCATTGATTAATTGTTTTAAGTAAATAACACGGAACCATTCTCTGGGTCCAGCTTCTCAAATGGGAGGATTTTCTACTTTTCGCTCTTTTTATAAAATTGTAAATTAAATATATTTTGGTTTTAGACCATTAGTCAAACAAAATAAGTCATTTGTAGGACGCTCCCTTGCGCTCTGGGGAATTGTGACAGGCAGTTTGAACTCTCCGTTTTCTAACGATTAATAGGTAAATATTTTTGACTATTTTTTTTTGATTAATTGGTGGGCAAAGTAGATGCAGCTCTGACTCATGGGAGTACTGTAACATATCTTCCATCTCTGTAGCCAGAGATGGGAAGAAAAATGAATAATTATGGATATCTCCGGTCTATACTTTGCTGAAATCATTGTTTACATAATGTTAACATTGCATTTCTACTGTTATTCTTATTCCTGTTCTTTAACTCTCTTCTAGGGCTGCACAATATATCGTTTTTTTAATCATCATCGCAATATCAACTACCGCAATAAACACATCTCGAAAGGCTGCGACATATCGCCAAAGACACTCAAAGATTTTCTGTTAGTTGAAAAAAAATATCAGCAGAAAATTGCACTTTATAACATAACTGTCATTCTTCTTTTAGTTACGCCTTTTATATTGAATTCAATGAAATTGAATACAAATTGTTCCATAAAAAGTTTGAAATGATTTCCTTTTTATTTTATTATAAACTCAACAAGCAATGTGTTGTATTTTAGCAGAACACTGAAAGCAGCAGAACTGATAACACTTTAATATCTGGTTATTTATCGCGTCTAATATCGTTATCGCCATATTCAGTTGCGTTGTATTTTCCTGATATCGTGCAGCCCTACTCTCTTCTGTGCTTTCCTTGAATGTTCTAAGCTAATTTCTCATGTCTTTGCTGTTTGTTACGTCTGTCTTCCTCCCTCTCTCTCTCTGGCCTCGTCCTCCTCTGCCTCTGTGCATTGATTCTGTTTGGTGATAGCCGGCCCGCTCGCGCCCCCTCCCCCCTCCATGCAGATCACCCCTCAGCTGCCTCTGATGGGCTTTGTGGCCCGAGTTCAGGAGACTAGTAAGTGTTTTTTTTAGCCCCTCGCTCCCCGACCTGCATGACCGCCATCCGTTTCAAGTCCCCTCCCCAACAGTTAAGGCTCCGATATATAGATGCTTTTTAACTACACGTTCGATGGCTGCCACGCGTATCCTGCGTTCCTTTGGAGCGCATGTCGTGCACGTCTTCAGAAATTCACGCTATGCGTCCGCAAGATGCAAGTCAGCAGCTGTTCCACACTCCGCCGGGTATGATGTGGCCCTGATCTGCCCCCTGGTGGATATACTCTTAATCCTCAAGTAGTCTCGCATTGCCAGACCTTCCTCCACAGCGTTGCGGAGGAGGGTCTGGCTAGTCCACACAGCATTCCTGGATGGGAGAATAAACGTGCTCTGGTTTATTGGTATTTCTTTAAACAAATCACAATCGCCTTGGGCACCGGACGGAGACACGATGCCTCTGCAAAAAAGCCTCAGGAAGGAACTTCATTTGGCGGAACGCGTGTATGTTCAAAAGTAATTTTAGTCGTGGAACAGAAAACTCTGGATTTACCCTGCAGAGATCTGAGGAGCAGTTAATAATAGTCCTCACAAATCCACCAGAGTATAGAACGCCAACACAAAGAAAGTGGAAGTTGACGAGCACAATTTTACGGCGGCGCTGGAAATAACCCGTCATCGACTAATCCTCCAGGTACACGGCAAGTACGCAGGCAAGTATGTGAACAACGGCGTTCACGTCTCCGTCTACTTTCTGCTTACATAATCAAAAAGCGAGTATATCGGAGCCTTCAGTGTCAGTCATTCGTCCCCTTGGGTGGAATATTTTCTTTATTGAAGTAAACAAGTGATCAACCTCCAACATCAGCTCGGTCAGGGATCTGAAATATGTCAGAGTGAGAGCTCGGCAGACAGTATGATCGGATTATTCTATATTCTATTGTTTGACCTTTATTATCTGCCAAGTAGATTTTCTTTACAGTTCTCATACTGTGAGTGAGCGGCGCAGTAACAAATGACTGTGGATCCAAATCACGGCCCCTTCAAGTGTAGGATTCTAAATTGTTTTGTGTGAACGAGAACATTGCCTCCATTGCTGGCGATTAAGTAGCACAGGAAGATAGTTTTTAGGCTTCTTTTTTGGACACCACATGTTACAATAGTTGTGAATTTTGAACTAGGGCTTTGCAATTAATCGAAAAATTTGATCGCGATTACGATTTTGTCTCCTAACTCCACAGAAACGGAGTAATCGCGAAAAACGATTATTTTGCACGTTACGTTTTGCACGTTTATTCTTATTTTGTCTTGTGTTCTGAAACAGGAAATTTCACAGTACAAGTGTATTGACTGTTGATTTGTTTAACTATTTTGCAATTTCTTTTTGACATCTTTCCAAAAGTCGTGATTTCAATATTGACCAAAATAATCGAGCAAGCACAGTTTGAACAGCAACTAAGTGGGAGATAACTTCTGCTCCCCTGTCGCAGGAAATGTTTGTCGTTGACCACTTGTTAACACTACAATAAGTGAGCAAAGTAATGAATGAACGCTGAAGCATGTTTGTTCAGGAGCATGATCACGTTTCCGTGTGATTTCTATTTTTTTTTTTTTGTGTGAGTGTCGTGGGATTTCTCTGGAGAATCCATTTAACCAAGTTCCCTACTTAAATGCACGTTGAGTCAGTGTGTGTACATTTTGTTCCTGCTGTGTCACAGTTTTCTGTGTTTGAATGTTGGTGCTTACAGGTCTCACAGTCTCCGTAAAGGGCTGTGGCTATGAGGTTCCACTGTGAATAAAATACACAGTGCTGAGTATCTAAGGCTACATTTACATTGCTACGTTTTGGTTTTTAAGCGGAGTTTTGAGCCAAAAGTGATCTCCGTGCACAGTGTTTTAGCTCCAGTAGAAGAACTAATCTCTGTCAAACTGCGGATGGTAAGGTGGGCCTGCTTCGTCGTACGAAGAAGCCTGCAATTTTAGGTTGTTTTTCGGTCCATTTGCCTGTGTACAATGCGAGAGAAAAATCACATGCAATTGTCAAATGTATAGCTATAAGACAACCACGTGTAAACGCAACTAGCCTTGATAAGAAAACATTACGCCTGTCATAATAATTTCAGATACTTTGAGCAAACAGTTGACAGGTTATTCTAGAATTTAGATAATTTAGAATAATTCTCTTACCTCGATCCAAATGACAGATGAACGTCTTGCCCCAAAAATGTTTTCTTTTTCCCTGGATAAAGAATGTTGTAGAATGTTTGTTTGGCGAACAATGATGGCGCGATGACATTCAACCACCAGATTCCGCTGTTCGGAGGCATATCACATGTTTAAAGATATTCAAAGAATTCATGGCACGTTTTTTTATTGATTTTTTGATTTTTATGCGTTCTGCAAAGAAGGGAGACTGGCGTTGGTCACGGTTTGGAATGAAAGGGAGAAAACAGGACAGAGTAACAACGTAGTTAAGGCAGATGAGAGGAGGGAAACGTAGCAGAAGATATTCTTTTAAACCAAAACGTAGCAGTGGAAATGTAGCTTAAATGTTGTCTGAATGCATCCAGCATGGACTCCTTCTGTTCCTCTCTCCAATGCATGGGGATGCCGGTCCATCATGTTGTGTCCCTGACTAACGCACTCGTCTTTGTGCTCCTTTCTTTGCCTCTAATTGTTCCTCTTTTTTTTTTTTTTTTTTTTTTAACCTATTTCTAGTCTCAGACGTGCCGCCTCCACCTCCGCCCTCCGAGGAGCCGGTGTTTGAGGAACCCACACCACCCCCTCCGCCGCCGGAGGACGACGAGGACGACGAGGACGAGGAAGAATCGGCCGTGGTGGAGTACAGCGACCCGTACGCCGAGGAGGACCCGCCCTGGGCCCCGCGCACCTACATGGAGAAAGGTCCGCCGCTCCCGCTCGCCGCCAAGCACCGCCAAGCAACGAAGATGCGCGGCGAGACGAGTTGAAACTGGCAACGCGGCGGTCTGCAGCGTTCTAGTCTCGCGTTGCCAGACCTTCCTCCACAGCGCTGCGGAGGAGGAGGGTCTAAGTCGGCGCTTGACGTCTTTGACATTTTCTTTACTTTTTTTTAAGTTTATGACACTTTGACGGCTTTTTTTTTTTTTTTTTATATACATAAACGTTAACATTTTTTTTATTTGTATGGTTTCATTTATTTCGTGTGAGCCAGTCCGATAAAGGATTTTTAAGGCCGATATCGACACAAATATTTTGGGATTTAAAAATCCGATATATCGGCCGATATATATTTAAAAAATAATCCAGAAACGTGTAACAAAACATAAACCGATTTCCCTAACATTAGTTATTTAGAGTTATTTAGAGTCCTCACTAAAATAATATGATAATGCAGTTTAAAAATATTATTGTCACAACAGAACAGGAACATCAAAATATATTAAAGTTCTGATAAATATATAAAAATACAAACTTCTTGGAAGTCCTTGGAACAAAAGAACAATAACAAAAAAAATAAAAATCAAAGTGTGTTACCACGCAACGCCAACACTCAGAACATGGTTGAAGGGGGTTTTGTCTGATTTTATTTTATAAATATTCATTTATCGGCCATTATAAATGCTGATACCGATAGTTTGGAAAATGCCTAATATCGGCCGATTATATCGGCATCCCGATATATCAGTCGGGCTCTAAGAAAAACCTTCCGGTTGCACCCTGACACTTCTTCTTCTTCTTCTTCTCCCCCTGCAGTGGTGGCCATCTACGACTACGCCCGCGACAAGGAAGACGAGCTCTCGTTCCAGGAGGGCGCCATCATCTACGTCATCAAGAAGAACGACGACGGCTGGTACGAGGGCGTGATGAACGGCACCACGGGCCTGTTCCCCGGCAACTACGTTGAGTCCATCATGCACTACGCCGACTGAACGACCCCCGCCCCCTCCCTCTCTGGGCGGTGGAGGAGTAAAGGGAGGAGCGTTAGACGGGGGAGGGGGAGGGGGAGCCGCGGGTTTAAAGGTCAAAGACTTTGATCAGACAGAGCATGATCACTTCCGGGCGAAGAGAGGACAGAAAGAGGAGGAGGAGGAAGAGGAGAAGTTTTTAAAGAAGTCGCAACATGACAAACTCTGGACACAGGCGCCATTGTAAAACAACCACTACTCGACATATATCCTTCCCTGTAACATTTCTTTCTTTGTCTTCTTTATTGGACTGGGACGGTGGTGGATTTCTTGCGTTTTTGAGAGTTTTTTTGCGTTACGTTATGAGGCCACTACGTTGATTTTTTATTTTTTTATTATTTTTTGGGCTTTCCCGCCTTTAATCGACAGGACAGCTAAGTGCGAAAGGGGAGAGAGAGGGGGGTCGGGCACGAAATCGTCCCTGGACCTCTGCGTCGAGTCATAAACCTCTATGTATACGTGCGCCTGCTCTACCCACTGAGCCAACCCGGCCACGTTTGATTGTTTTTGTAACCGATTTTCCCTTATTTTAAAGAATATTTATTTGGGTTTTGTAGTGGGACAGATGGTTTGCAGGTAGATGGGGTGGGGGGGGGGCAAAAAGGGCTGGAGAACGCCTTCATGTGTTGATTTTTAGTGAAAAATACTCCTCTCTCTATCCTCGATGTGGGGTGGAACAAAGCGGTAGTTTCAGTACTTGTCTTTGTATTTGTGTAGGTACTTCAGCAGAGAGCGTGCCAAAGCTGACATTCACTAGGATAAAGCACATCAAATGTCTTAGGGCGACGCACACCAAGCTAGAACTACAAGTGGGTCGGACAAAAAGGCGTCTAAAAGGAAACCGAAAAGCCCCCGAGAGTGCTTTAAACCCCCCCGTTTTCTTTTATTAATTTATTTTTTTTGTTGCTGCTGATTGTGTTCATTCAATAATCTGAAATATCTTAACGCCACGCCGGTCCGCGGTTTAACTTGAAAGGGGGGGCGAGTTCAGTCACTCTGCGCGTCACTCTGCAGCGTGAACGCAAAACCAAACCAAAACTGAAAAATGCGATGTTTGCGGCTCCAGCCCCTCCCCCCTCACTTTGCTCACTTTGCCGGCCGGCGTGCGTTGTTTTCCGCGAGAAGGAATCGTCTTTCGGCCCTTGAATACGAGAGGAAACGCGGGATTCCTCGATTGCGCAGGGACCTGGATTTTGAAGTCTTTGCTTCCGTAGCTCCTGTCGTGACTAGGGTTGGGCATCGTTTGGAATTGCTACGATTCCGATGTGACGTGTTTACTAGCGATCACATGCAGTGAGCGGTGAATTTGCTTTCACGTCCGTTTTTGGTGAGCCCAGAGGGAAAATATGGCATTTTAAAAGTAGCCTACATTTACAGTAGCTAGCTAACGGTAGACTACAGAGGAAGGGGGATGTTTTGATGTCCGTTTCAGAGCGACAGATCCGACAGAATCGACACATTAAGCGGAACCGGAACTGGCGTTCTAATCCGGTCCGATTCCTACCGGTTGCGTAGTGGAATCGGCTTTCGGTACCCAACCCTAGTGGTGAATACTGGAAGTGTATTTGTTGGGTTGGCGAGGCTAATCATTTGCAGTGTTCACATACATTTGAGATGAAGGCATTTTAATTTTTTATTTCTGACGTTTCACCCAAGGGGTCCAGCATCGCGGGGTTGTTGTTTTTTTGGGTTTTTTTGCTCGCAGAGCGGCAGGCTGCATGTTTCGACTGATGATTAATGTCTTAATATTTTTTTTAGATACGGTGTGGTTTGGTTTTTTGATATTCACCCGCGACGACGAAGATGCATTTAGGTCATTTCTAATATGCTTGTGCCATATTGATGTGTGTGTGTGTGTGTGTGTGTGTGTGTGTGTGTGTGTGTGTGTGTGTGTGTGTGTGTGTGTGTGTGTGTGTGTGTGTGTGTGTGTGTGTGTGTGCGTGCGCGTGTGTTGCTGGTCAGAGGTTATCACTTCATTTGCAATAAATCGGCCGGAGTGGAGTGGCTTTTCGTTTTGAACTGCAAATCTTTATTTTAGTTTTCCCGAGTTTGAAATCAAAAGCACATACATTTGTAGAAAAACAAAAAAAAACGGTGTAGAAGAAGAAATTATAATATAAATGTGAGATGTATTACGTCCTTAATACAGGAATTATTGAATATGAAAAGATGCCAGCTGTTGTGTTGAAAATGGTTTTAACCGTCGCACCCTCGATACTTCTTAACGCCGTCAGTTTAGGCGCCGTTGGTCCTCCGTACAGTTTCCGATACGCTTGGCTGTTGGGTGTTTGCGAGGGCTCCAGTGCTTGTACTTATGTCAGAATCTTTATTTTCTATTAAAAAAAGAAAAAAGCAAAGAAATACTAACAACAAGTGGGTGTGTGTGTGTGAGTCTTGCATGCCATTGTTTGTATCCGTACCGGTGTTCCCCCCCCCCTAGAACGAGATCGCCCCTTCTTTAAAAAGACAAGCAGCCCTGCAGCTCTGACCAGGTACCGCCCGCCTCATCCAAAGACACTGGACGACTTCCGTCAAGCCTCGAGCCCGAGGAGTCGCTCTCTGACTTGTGGGGGGGTGGGGAGGGGGCCAGAGGCACGTTCAATCTCAAAACGGTGTGCCCCGTGTTGCTCCGGATTTCCTGGTCGAACGGCACGTTTCCCTCGGAACGGTGGGAAATGGCGAGCAACGGGCTTTGAATGACGTTTTCTCTCAGTTTGGTGGCTGCGTTCAAAGGGGTAATTTAATTTTTTTCAATAATCAAAACTGGCCAGCGCCAAACACTAATTCTTTTTATTTTTTTTAAACTAATAAAATTAGGTTTCTACATAAGAGTGACATGACTGTCACGACTGGTCGGCCCCCACGGGTCATCAGCGTCAGCTGCTCAGTCGTGAGATCTGGACTGGCGCCTCGATGCTCTTTCGTGCGTCTGGCGGCGGAACGAACACGGAGCCGTTTTTTTTCTGGGACCTCGGCGAAGCGCTTGTGTGTTGTGTAAATAATTCCTCATGACACGTGAACCCTAACCATAACACTAACCCTAACTTGTCATGACAAAAAACCAAAGGACGCTCACTAAAAGAGGCGTTGTGTCATAAACGTTTGACTTGTTTGTAATGTTTATGACGCGTTCATGACAGTGTCACGTCCTGATGTCATGACCGAGCTGCTGACCCCGATGACCCCACGTGGTCATGGCACTCTTATGTAGATACCTTCAAGTAAAGTGGTTACCACATTTTCTCTACATTAAGACATTAGCACCATAAATAGTTGCAGGAAAAAAGCACCGGAATACAGAAAATTAAGTGTTAATTGCTCAAAAGTGGAGCTCACAACCCCCCCCCACACACACACACATAGCCCCCAATGTTGAACCCAAAGTTAAGCCCTTGGATTTGGATGGGTCACAGGTCACAGGCTTGTGGTAAGACAGGGTGTCCGTTTTCTGTTTAAAAACTGGGCTGAACGTGGCCCTGGCTTCCTCCCCCCCCCCCCCCCCCCCCCCCCCTCCACCTCCCCCCATCCCGACGGTAGCCGTCATTACATCAGTGGTGAATAATCGTGTTTTTAAAGCTGCTAGTGAATCCTGCAGAACGAGGGAGCCCTGACCGGTCCGAGGTCAGGAGGACACTAAAGAGGAAAAGAAAAGCCCTTCTTCTGTCTGCAGGATTCACAGCTCCCTGGAGTCCCGGGCGTCCCCTCGGGACGTCCCGTTTAACAGTCCATAATGCCATTGTGTTGCACAGTTGAAGTTGAATTGCAGAATTCATATTTGTAAAATCATGAGAACAAAGATAATAAAATTATTGAGATTTACTGGTGTAGTACCGCTTGGTTCTTGTTTTTATCTATAAATTACTGGACGGCAGAAAGTCTGGCTTTCAGCGTGAAAGGAAATCATTTCCAACTTTCTTTAATTGAACAAATAAAAAAAAAATCTTGCCCGATATGTTGCAGCCTTTCACAATGTGTTTATCGTGCCAGCTGATATCACAATGACGATTTAAAAAAAATATATATGTGTGTATATATACACACGTGTGTACACACACACACACACACACACACACACACACACACACACACACACACGAAAATAAGTATTTGAACACCCTGCTATTTTGCAAGTTCTCCCACTTAGAAATCATGGAGGGGTCTGACATTGTCATCATAGGTGCATGTCCACTGTGAGAGACATAATCTAAAAAAAAAAAAGTACAGAAATCACAATGTATGATTTATTAACCATTTATTTGTATGATACAGCTGCAAATAAGTATTTGAACACCTGAGAAAATCAATGTTAATATTTGGTACAGTAGCCTTTGTTTGCAAGTACAGAGGTCAAACGTTTCCTGTAGTTTTTCACCAGGTTTGCACACACTGCAGGAGGGATTTTGGCCCACTCCTCCACACAGATCTTCTCTAGATCAGTCAGGTTTCTGGGCTGTCGCTGAGAAACATGGAGTTTGAGCTCCCTCCAAAGATTCTCTATTGGGTTTAGGTCTGGAGACTGGCTAGGCCACGCCAGAACCTTGATATGCTTCTTACAGAGCCACTCCTTGGTTATCCTGGCTGTGTGCTTCGGGTCATTGTCATGTTGGAAGACCCAGCCTCGACCCATCTTCAATGCTCTAACTGAGGGAAGGAGGTTGTCTCATCTCACCACATGACTTTCTCCCATGACTCCTCTGGATCATCCAAATGGTCATTGGCAAACTTAAGACGGGCCTTGACATGTGCTGGTTTAAGCAGGGGAACCTTCCGTGCCATGCATGATTTCAAACCATGACGTCTTAGTGTATTACCAACAGTAACCTTGGAAACGGTGGTCCCAGCTCTTTTCAGGTCATTGACCAGCTCCTCCCGTGTAGTTCTGGGATGATTTCTAACCTTTCTTAGGATCATTGAGACCCCACGAGGTGAGATCTGGCATGGAGCCCCAGTCCGAGGGAGATTGACAGTCATGTTTAGCTTCTTCCATTTTCTAATGATTGCTCCAACAGTGGACCTTTTTTCACCAAGCTGCTTGGCAATTTCCCCGTAGCTCTTTCCAGCCTTGTGGAGGTGTACAATTTTGTCTCTAGTGTCTTTGGACAGCTCTTTGGTCTTGGCCATGTTAGTAATCATCTAATTTAAGCCTCCTTTGTTACTACTACTACCTACTGTATGTAATGTTCTCCCACTTTTTTTTAGTAATTACTGACAGTATTATAAAAAAAATTTTTTTATAAAACATGCAAACTAAAACTAAAACAATACCCTTTCCAGGAAAGTCTTATTTTGAAGGATGCAACCGGAAAGTATCGGCTATGTGCAGTTCCGCTACCTTGATATTAAAGCAGTTGTAGTTACTGACCGCGGCCACTAGAGGGCGTGGAAGCCCTTTTAATTCTACATCCATGGCAGTGGATTTCAGTGCAGTCTACATGTGAACAAAAACCTGTCAAATGTCCCTTTATTGCGTTCTCAGAAGTAAAACCGAGCTTCCACAAAGCTAAAAGTGTGTTTCGGACATCATTCATACTTTACCTAAAATGTCGAACACGTTTTCACAACAGTAAGAGGCGCAACAAACATCAGTCGCTCTGCAACCCTAAGTTATGTTTCCCTTGTAACCTTAAACTCCAGCATTGCATCCATGGTGACAACCATAAACCGTATAATGTGGATGTTTATGAAATAAACATAACCGGCTTGTATTCAAAGTCACTTATTTCAACACTGACTACTTTCTATTTAAAGGTTACCTATATTACGCATGGATGTATTAAGAGAACATAGATAAATAAGATTGTCACGTAATTACGTTTTTTTTCTCTTTGCTTTGGCGCACAATCAGGTGGGTCAAAATGTATTGATTTTGTGTGCCGGATCACAATTTGCGACGGGCCAGATTCAGGCCGCGGGCCTCGAGTTTGACCCACGTGCTCTATTGTAAACAGCTGCTATACAGAACACAGAGTGTATCACAGTGTAAACAGATACTACTGTAGGGCTGTTCTATGACAGCGTGTTGAGTGACGCTGGGACAGTGAACCACCTGCCTACCGTAGACGCGGGGTCACTTTTCTCACGTTTTAAACTCGAGCTGGAGCCACTTTTTGAACAACCTCTCAGTCTGAAACCACGGAGCTTTTTTCAATGTGCACTTACGTTGTAAAGCAACGTGGTAATGTTTAACTTTTATTTATCAGCTGATATTCGTGGGTGAATCTAATGACCATTAAAGGTTAAAAGGTAAGTGTGTGTGTCTGTCTTGTCCGTCTGTCTGTGTGTGTGTCTTAGGGCTGGGCGATATGGACCAAAAGTCATATCCCGATATATTTTGGCTGAATATCGATATACGATATATATCCCGATATTGTTTTTCCGCAAAGTGAGAGCAGTTCAGTCAAAGTCAAAGCCAAATATGACATGTCACAAGTAGTTTCATAGAAACCGGCTATTTCAGTTAACAGTTGCAAAATCAAATGAATAAATAATAAACAGATTATATATATCTATACAAAATATCTTCACACTTAGATTTTTGATAAATAATCATCAGTAATTTGGATATAATGACTAAGTGGGTAAAGGCAAATAATAGAACAGTTACAACAGTCTGATAAGTTCAGAAAATGACATAATTTTACTGTAATGCAGCCTTTAAAACCAAGAAAAGACACTTATGGTCATATCACGATATTACGATATCCAAAATCTAAGACGATATCTAGTCTCATATCACGATATCGATATAATATCGATATATCGCCCAGCCCTAGTGTGTCTGTGTGTGTTTCAGGTGATCAGCGGTCAGCAGCTTCCCAAAGTCAACATTAAAGAGGACTCGCTCAGTTTTGGTAGCAGTGACTAAATTAAAGGTCCCATGACATGGTGCTCTTTGGATGTTTTTATATAGACCTTAGTGGTCCCCTAATACTGTATCTGAAGTATCTTTTATATGGACCTTAGTGGTCCCCTGATACTGTATCTGAAGTCTCTTTTATATAGACCTTAGTGGTCCCCTAATACTGTATCTGAAGTCTCTTTTATATAGACCTTAGTGGTCCCCTAATACTGTATCTGAAGTCTCTTTTATATAGACCTTAGTGGTCCCCTAATACTGTATCTGAAGTATCTTTTATATGGACCTTAGTGGTCCCCTGATACTGTATCTGAAGTCTCTTTTATATAGGCCTTAGTGGTCCCCTAATACTGTATCTGAAGTCTCTTTTATATAGACCTTAGTGGTCCCCTAATACTGTATCTGAAGTCTCTTTTATATAGACCTTAGTGGTCCCCTAATACTGTATCTGAAGTCTCTTTTATATAGACCTTAGAGATGTCTCTCTCTCATTGGTGGGCCAAATTCTCTGGGCGGGCAAAGCAGAGAAAGAGGAGGTAACCTTGCTCCTTATGACCTCATAAGGAGAAGATTCCTGATTGGCCCATCTGAGCTTTCATTTTCTCAAAGCCAGAGCAGGATACCCAGGGCTCGGTTTACACCTATCACCATTTCTAGCCACTGGGGGACCATAGGCAGGCTGGGGGAACTCATATTAATGTTAAAAAAAACTCATAAAGTGACATTTTCATGCCATGGACCTTTAAGCCTGGGGACTAACCTAAATTTAGTCACTAATTAAGGTCAGTCCCCAGGCTGTGTGTTGAAGAGAGGCCCCTAAATCTAGTTTTTAAAGGGCCTGTGTCACGCCCACTTTCAGGTTCATTGTTGTATTTTGCTTTTTTTTTATATGCTTTAATGTTAACAAAAACACTTCATTTTGTATGATTATACCTGTATTCTCCCTCTGTCTGAAACGCTCTGTTTTAGCGCCTGTCTCTTTAAGAACCCCCTTCCGAAAAAGCCCAGTCTGCTCCAATTGGTCAGCGTTTTGGGACTGAGTCATTGCACCGTCATTGCAGCCGGGGAATAACTGTAACAGCACTGTAGCGCCACTTTCTACTTATACATAAGGAAAGAGAGGGAAGGAGAGAGAAGGAATGAGGTAGGGAAGGAAAGAAAGGGAAGGAGAGAAGGAATGAGGTAGGGAAGGAAAGAAAGGGAAGGAGAGAAGGAATGAGGTAGGGAAGGAAAGAAAGGGAAGGCAAGAAGGAATGAGGTAGGGAAGGAGGTAGGGAAGGAAACAGCACTGTAGCGCCACTTTCTACTTATATAAAAGGAAAGAGAGGGAAGGAGAGAGAAGGAATGACAATTAAAGGCAGAAAACCCAAAAAAATTATCTTAAACAAACAAACGGAAAAAAATAGAGACGTATACACAAAGGATTTGGGATAGTGGGCCCCCAGTGGAAAATTCCACCCTAGGAAGAGACCCACAGTCCAATATTCGTCTCCTTGGTGTGTGGCGGGACGGAACATCTCTCATGTTGTGTGCTCAGACACACAAAAAAAGAAACAGGTTTCTGCGAGAGTGTTGCACTCATTTCCAACATAAGTGCTACCTGGAGATGACTCTTCCTCAGCGCTGACAGCTGAGAGCGGAGAGACAAGATGGATGGAATTTCAATTTGAAATGTGTGAGTGTGAGGGACACATGCCCCCCATTCCCCCTCCCGAGAATACAGCCGCTGGCGCAAAAAACGAGGGACTTTATCTTTGCGTGTGCATCAGGATTAACACTGGAACGAGGAGCCGGGGGGATCCAGACTAAGCAGTCCAACGGTTCAGGTGCTGGGGAGGGCATGTCCTAACAGACCCTACTGCTCTCTCCTCGTGCCTATGGAGCTGTGGAAAACCAAAGAGCAGCTGTTGCCCCCCCGTCTAAGGGCCGATTCTTATCAATAACACTCAAATGATTGCATGATATTATGGCAGCTTCCTATAATAAAAACGTGTGTGTGTGTGGGGGGGGGGGGGGGGGGGTGACGTGTGACGCCTACATTTTCCGTCTGACTGCATTTTCTTCAGTTAAAATAAAAGGTTTAAATGCAACAATAACAACAAATATATGCAGTATCTCTCCCTCATATTTATTCACTTTAACATTTCAAAAACCATGAATTATTTGTAGGGCTGGGCGATATGGAGAAACTCAAATATCACAATATTTTTGACCAAATACCTCGATATCGATACCGCATTGGTATTGTACTGTTGACTATTGGTGCTTTCACAACATATTTACACAATGAGATTTTAGATAAATAATCAGTTACAACAGTCTGGTAAGTTCAGAAAAGTACATCACTTTACTGTAATGCAGCCTTTAAAAGCAGGAAAAGACACCATTTATGCCATATCACGATATCCAAAATCTAAGACGATATCTAGTCTCATATCACGATATCGATATAATATCGATATATTGGCCAGCTCTAGTTATTTGTAATTTTGCTGGTATTTAAAGTGACAGCTGTGCTGAAAACATGTTTGAAATTACCCTAAATCTATTCAAATGTGTTTTTGTGAAGTGCAAAATTGCAAAGCATATGTATTCACATGTCCATCCTAATATGTGAACATGCTCTGTCCGATGATGTCCATTTTCTGAAATATGGACAACAAAACAATGAGATCACTATTTATAGAAAACGCAAAAGAAATGCAAATGTTTAGTTTCTTACGCCAGTGTCCGGACTTGTAGCCGTTATATTGTCGGCTAGTTTACTTTAGAATCAAACATCAGATTTTATAAACTACATGTGTTTATGTGCAGGAATCTTAATGTGTAAAGTAACTAGTAACTAAAGCTGTAACAGATGAATGTAGTGGAGTAACTAAAGTAACTAGTAACTAAAGCTGTAACAGATGAATGTAGCGGAGTAACTAAAGTAACTAGTAACTAAAGCTGGAACAGATGAATGTAGTGGAGTAACTAAAGTAACTAGTAACTAAAGCTGGAACAGATGAATGTAGCGGAGTAACTAAAGTAACTAGTAACTAAAGCTGTAACAGATCAATGTAGTGGAGTAAAAAGTCCAATATTTCTCTCTGTAATGTAGAGGAGTAGAAGTAGAAAGTGGCATAAAAAGAAAAAAGACTCAAGTAAAGTACAAGTACCTCAACATTTGGACTGAAGTACAGTACTGGAGTAAATGTACTTAGTTACATTCCAGCGCTGGCAGTGATGGAGCGTCTGTCATCACAACGAGCCTTTCTCTCTCTCTCTCTCTCAGGAATGCAGTTTTTTGATTCGGGGCAGCAGACAGGTGCCGCGCTGCAGGCCGACGTGTCCCAACAGAGAGACAGACACTCGGAAAACCTGCATCAGCCCGAGTCTGTGACCCGCTCAACGGAGAGGGAGGGAGGGAGGGAGGGAGGGAGGGAGGGAGGGAGGGAAGGAAAGAGAGGGAAGGAGAGAGAGGGAGAGAGAAGGAAGGAGGTCTCACTGTTGCTGTTATATGGAGGCGGTTAGACTTTGAATTTGGTGAAGCAATCACTTTTAGCTCAAGAATCTCACCATGAGGGTTATTTAGCTGTTTGGGGGGGGGCAGGGGGGGGGTTCAGCCATGAGCCCTAAGCTGAAAAAGAGGAGTAAGCCCCCAACTACATACATATATTGTATCAAATTGAGTTGCATATTAAACTGGGCCTACAATCAAGGTTTTGTTTCAACATGGGGGGTGGGCATTGTAACCAGGGGCTATGGTTCCTCCTTCCCTCTCTTTCCTTCTCTACCTTCTTCCCTCTCTTCCTTCCTTTTTCTGTCTCTTTCCTTCCCTACCTACTTCCCTCTCTTTCCTTACCTACCTCCTTCCCTCTCTTCTTCCCTCTCTTCCTTCCTTTTTCTGTCTTTCCTTCCCTAACTACTTCGTAACTAGTAACTAAAGCTGTAACAGATGAATGTAGTGGAGTAACTAAAGTAACTAGTAACTAAAGCTGTAACAGATGAATGTAGTGGAGTAACTAAAGTAACTAGTAACTAAAGCTGTAACAGATGAATGTAGTGGAGTAAGAAGTCCAATATTTCTCTCTGAAATGTAGCGGAGTAGAAGTAGAAAGCGGCACGAAAAGAAAAAGACTTGAGTAAAGTACAAGTACCTCAACATTTGGACTGAAGTACAGCACTGGAGTAAATGTACTTAGTTACATTCCACCTCTGTGAAGCACCATTTTTTCAGCTCAAGTGAGCCCACTCTGTCAGCTGCCACTCTCCTCCTCTCTGATTGGACATGGGGAGTTTAACGGCTTATTGGAGCCTGCAGGGAACGGTTTTGTGAAACTTCATGAAGTCAGATGGATTGTGAAGCCTCGAGGCTCCACTGCACAGCAGGAGGAGTCCTGCTGGGAAAAAGGGTTCGAGATTAAAAAATAAAAAAAAACCCTCTGGGGCTCCAGGTCCAAATGTTTTCTCAAAAGCCTCAAAATGTCTCTCACCTTCTGCTTTCTTTGTGTTGGCATTCGCAGCGCTGTGGAGGAGGAAGGTCTGGCTAGTCCACACAGCACTCCTGGATGGGAGAAAAACCAGCTCTGGTTTATTGGCATTTCTTTAAACCAATCACAATAGTCTTGTGCTAAGCGCCGGACGGAGCCACGCTGCCTCTACTAAACAGTCTCAGGAAGGAACTTGTTTTGGTGGAACATGTGTACGTTCAAAAGTAGTTTTAGTCGTGCAACAGAAATCTCAGATTGGACAGATAGTCTAGCTAGCTGTCTGGATTTACCCTGCAGAGATCTGAGGAGCAGTTAACCATAGTCCTCACGAATCCACCGGAGGTTAGATATAAACTAGGCCACATGTGTCAAACTCGAGGCCCACGGGCCAAATCCGGCCCCTCTCAAGTTTTGATCTGGCTGCGCATCAATTTAGGTTCCCAATAAATGTTGGCCCGCCTAGTTGTGCACCAAACACAAAAGACAGGAAACTGTTTTTCAAACTGTAAATTACGTCAATTTTTGGCCGATTTTCCAATCGTTGAGACTCATGAATTTCCCCAGAAACAGAGTTTTAATATTCAGGCTGTGAAACAGGATTTTCTAAATTCTATCATGGCAACAAAATGTGACAAAAGTAAAAAAAAAAAAAAAAAAAAAAAAAAAAAAAAGCCACAAAATAGTTATAAAAAGCAACAAAACTGTCAAAAAGCTACAAAAATGCGAGAAATGTCTAAAAAGGCGACCTGCGGTAATACAGTCAAAGATATATTTTTGCTTTTTCAATGAAATAAAAGCATGTCTAACACGTCTGGCTCTTGATGTGATTCTCATGTTAGCGAAGTTGAGTTTGACCCCCCCTGGACTAGGCAATGCCAGACTACCGTACTGTCTACTTCTTCTTTTAACTTATAAGTATTCATTTCCGTTTTTATTAATTACCACTGATGAGAAACAACTTTTCGTTTCTTCTGAATATTTATAATATAACAAGTACTCAGTGAAATGACAATAAACTTCAATTCATTCTTTTAAGAAGGTTGGATGCATTTTACCTGTCAAAAGGTGTAATGTATAATTTGTTTTGTGTTGCTTGAGTCTGGAATAGAGGATTTTATATCCTGTACCAGAAATAATTTCAATAAAATTTCAATAAAGTGAATTGACTTTATTACTGCAGAAAAATGGTCATCAGTAGAGCTTTTATTTTGAAAAATAAAATGCAGGAAGTTCCCTCCAGCTTGCCGCCGAACTCATTTAACACCCAGCCCCTCCACAGGTAGACGGAGAGGTCGGTGACAGAGACTTATCCCTCCCCCCCCCCCAACAAGCTGCTGAAGGTGTCCGCCGGAGATGAGTACAGCCTCGGAAGGATTTGAACAGATTTTTTCTCCCAAATAACGAACGGTTGAAGGATGCGTGGAGCCGACAGGTGGTCGGCATGGAGCTCGCGGACGTGTATCCTCCTGCTGATGGTCGTCACACGGACCCTATCCCAGCGCACAGGTAGGTGGACGATGCACTTTGTACTTTATTCTCGGAATTATTTTTTTTGCATATTAGTGCTAAGGCTACCTGAAATAATACGGCGGAGTTTTAAAGAAAATGTGACTGCAAAAAAAAATTATTTTGTACAGGTTAAAAAAAAATTCAGAAAATACTGCTTTAAAATGATGTCAGACACCAGCAGGTTTGGGATCTTTGGAAATAGGCTACTTTCTAGGGGTCGACCGATACTGGTTCTTCAAGGCTGATATCGATACCGATTATTAGTAGTTAATGAAACCGATATATTATCCAATCCAATAAACTCCAATATTTGGAACCTCGATATGCATTTACAGTAAAAATTAAAATCTTTTCGTCAAAATTAAGATTTTGGAATGTTAAAAACGCCAACGTAAAGGTTTGTTTCAGTGCTTTATGCAATTATGTAATAAAATAGAAATTTCAAAACATAATACACAGTTCAAAAAAATCAATACATAAAAACAAAAATAGCTTCTTGGAGTTTGAACATGTTAACAGTTTGGTTGCAGGTGTTGCAGACTGCTTACAGAGCCGTAGTGGAGCCAAAGTAGTGCACTTTTTAAATAATTAACTTTATCGGTTATCGCTAAAATAAAACACAGATAATCTGGTAATTGCCAAAAAAAAAAAAAACGTCTGTGGTTTGGGTTTTTTGCCATCACTGTGCAGACTGATGTCATGAAGTGGCGTAGGTATGACACGCCAATTCATATTCCATTATTGGCGTGTTATCAAGACGCATACTCGCTTTTTAGCGTGTTTATCAACGCCATTTAGCCTCCATTGACTTACATGACCTTGCGATTGCGTGTGAATTGACGTCGTAGCGAGGGCGAAAATCCGCGTAGGGAGGTTGGTCGGGGTGTAGGATGGGACTTTTACCCAGGAGACTGGGCATCGTGTCCCGCGTGTGGTGTTTCCCTACCACGTTTGTTCGTTTCCTAAACCCAACCCTGCGTGTGATGTTTCCTAAACCCAACCGTAGCCTCGCAATAACATGTAGCCACGCGATAACACGCCACGTGGCTTTAGAAAGTGCCGTGTATGTTAACGCTGTGGCGTTGCAGACTGCCGTCTGCTGACATACCCGCGGATAGCTCAAAATGTGTATGTTGACGCGGAGTCATGATGTCATGTTGCACTGTGTGAACATCAGCGGGGTTTGTGAACAGTACTTGCCCTCGACCGATACCGATAATCTGCAAATGGCCAAATATTGGCCCCCGATAATCAGCCAGGCCAATAATTGGTCGACCCCTGCTACGTTTAGTGTCGTAAACTGGCTCTACAGCACTTCTTATCTCAGAAAAGAATTTGTCTGAATAATGAGCAGGCTGTGTGTGCTGACACATGATCTCAATGCTTGGTTTTTTTTAGGCTGGAATGAAGTTGTGGTTGATGTGGGAATGCCTGGACTTGTCCATTGGGAATGATGAATAGCTGCTAGCGTCCCCTCTACTGTGTTCTGAAGACTTTGTTTGCTTTGCAAAAGTGAAGCATGTAACCTCTGCGTCTCTTTTGAGTCTATATATTTTTTGGTAGTTTTGCATCTCTCTCTGATGGTTTTTACACCCTGAGGTTGTATGGTACCTCATTGTAATAGTCCGAATTCACTATTTGAAATCACGATTATTTCACACGATTAGCGGTCGACTTTTGGAAAGTTGTTGCATTTATTGAACTTCAAAAACTAACAGTGAAAACACCTTGAACTGTGAAGTTTCCCTACATGCTTTTTTCCCGTTTGAACTCTTTTTTTAATTCTCCTTCAGAGACAAAATAAGAGTTTGCGTGCAAAACGTGACGTGCAAAGTAGCAGTTTTTCTCGATTTTCATTGTTGTTGCGATCATCGGGCGCTGGAATCAAAATTGGATTAATTGCACAGCGCTAAGTTCAACAGAGACTCTGTTCCGGGAAGCCCCCTGACCACTCGAGCCCCTGTTCATGTTCCCGGTCGGCCCTTTAAGTAATCCATCAATGATTTTGAACTTGTGTGTGCTGGTGTTTTATGCCTTCTTTAGGATTCATATTTAGGTTTAGAGTTAAGAATTAAGTGTCCATGCAGGTGAGGGATGTTACTTGTGAAAGTGCTTTTCAGCATGTTGTAGTGCAGGACTGTGTGTGTGTGTGTGTGTGCTTGTGTGCTACTGTGCGTGTGCGTGTGCGTGTGTGTGTGTGTGTGTGTGTGTGTGTGTGTGTGTGTGTGTAAAGGGTGGTGATTTGCAGTTTGTTCATATTTTCCCTTCTTCAGGGCTCATCAGTCTCTGCCCCAGAGGAACAGACACACTCAATCTTCAGCGCCAAGTTTTACCACACACACACACACACACACACACACACACACACACACATTGCGCTGACATTCAGGCATGCCCACACATTCGTGTAGAGACTTATTTGCAGAAACCCTCTGACAGACTTCACACAAGAATTCATGAAAAATCTGCTCACACTCAAAGAAATCCATTTTGATGGTGCAATTGTTTCTGTTTCTCTTTGTTATTTCTTATTCTTTTGAATGACATGACACTGAGATATTTGCAGCATAGAAGGAAAAACTTTCTGCAAGCAATCGTCAACATATGTGTCCGATTTGAGTCCATCCGTCTGATGTCCAACAATGATCCAGGGAGAAATCCGTCATAAGAAAATAGAGGGTGTCACGATTCCCCAAATCCTCGATTCGATTACATTTTCGATTCTAAGGTCGTGGTTCGATACGATTCTTGATTTTCTTTTTTTTTTAAAGCACAGGTTGCTATGCCATTTTTAGACTACACTTTTATGCAACATATTAATAACAGGCTGCATATGAGCATTACATATTAGAATATTATGAGAATATTTAAAAAAAAAAAGAAATTTCAATGGTGTTATGGTTGAAGACTGACAGCTGTATTACACTTAGCTACAGAAGAGCTCCAGAATGTGGCAACACAAGACACGTTGCATTTTGAGGAACAGATTTTTGCAGTTTGACATTGTTTTGAAAATTTAGCCAAAATCAATCGTTAGTTAATAGACCGATAAAGTAAGTGGTTCAGGGTGGTGACCAAGTCATCTTTGCCCAACTCCCAAGTTAGTCTTGAGTCATTTGGCCCGGACCTTTTTGAGTCGTCCAATCATGACTCACAGTTTGCGCTGCTGCATCGCATACTTGATAGACAGAAACGGGACAACGTTAAGTTATATTATTTTGTATTTAACAGCTAACATTCAAACTCGTGATGACACACAAGTCAGCCAAGTCGTCCTCATGCCTCAAATCAAGTCGTCTCGAGTCATTAACTTACAAGTTGTTGTTTTTTTGTTTGTTTTTTGTCAAATCATAAGTCATCAGAAAGGTGACACGAGTCTACTCGAGTCCAAATGACCAAGTCTGAAGTCCACATCTGTGAGCAGATTTGAAAGGTTTTCTGGGAAAATGTAGGAAATTGATAACAGAAAGTACAAAAGGATGAATCAGGCCTGGGGGAAAAGTGGCTCCACCAAAAAAAGGGATTTGCAAAAAACTGTCAAACACTGAGCATCGTTAATCAATAATTTACTGACTAACCGTGTCCGAGGAGCAGAGGGCGGGTTTTTCCCTCCACGCAAATCCTCAGGAATCACAAGCCTTTGTTTTCTTTCTCTGCATTTAACAGATATAGCACCTCTCAGATTTACTGTGTTTACACAACATGTAAGTACTTAACAAAAGTATGCTGCAACACGGGCAGCAGACGTTTCCCCTGGGTGGTCCTTGATATATGACGCTATATATTTTATCAAAGTGAATGGCAACAAAACGGTCATAAAACTGTCGTACAAATTGAGTAGCTGTTCGCATAACTGCATGGCTTATATTCGGGATGCAAAGGGAATATAATACAGGGGATAGTTCCATCAGAAGGGACATGTCAGACTGTTTATCTCATGATTTAACATTTTCTTTCCTGGATGCACAGCCTGTCTGAGCATGACGCCCATTTCTGCTATCCCAAATGTGGAAATTTCACTTGTGTAGGGCCTATATATATATATAATACAAAGAAGATATATATATATATATATATATATATATATATATATATATATATATATATATATATATATATATATCTTTGTATTATAGCTGCAGGCCAAGTTAGACACTGGATACTTTCATGAAGTGATATATTATTATAGCATTTTATTTGCCATCTTGTACATAAAGTCTTGTGACTATGAGTTTGTTTCTTTTTAAGAGTTCTCACGGGAGGACATGTGTGGATTTCTAAAGGAGCACTGCCCCTGGTTTGCCCCATGTTCTGATAAAGAGATAAAGATCCCTTTTTAAGGGGGAATGTGTTTGTGGTTAATGATACGAGGGTGTAAATCGCAAGTCTAGAGTGGGATGAGTGGGTGAAATGAATGGGGACTCGACGCTGGACTAGAGCTGAGCAAAATATCGATATTCTATCAATATCGTGATATGAGACTAGATATTGTCTTAGATTTTGGATATCGTAATATGACATAAGTGGTGTCTTTTCCTGGTTTTAAAGCTGCATTACAGTAAAGTGATGTCATTTTCTGAACTTACCAGACTGTAACTGTTCTATTTTTTGCCTTTACCCACTTAGTCATTATATCAACATTACTGATGATTATTTATCTAAAATCTCATTGTGTAAATATATTGTGAAAGCACCAATAGTCTCAATTGAGGTATTTGGTCATAAATATTGTGTACTTTGATTTTCTCCATATCGTCCAGCCCTACGTAGGCTGGACACTTCTGTCACCACTACAGCATCAAAGAGCCTTCTTACCGGACAGCTTAAAAAAGCTACGCTTGGTGGCTTTTTGGCGTTTGTTACTGACGCAAAAAAAGTCTACTTTAACGCCTCGCGGGGCAGATCCATTTTTGCGACACGACTGAAGCGTGGTGTGGCGACCTCATACATCCATGGTTGATGCTCCACGCCCTTGACCAGCAGCTGATTGGACGAACGCGTCACGTGGGTCTGGCTGCTCCCCGAATTTCAAAACTACCATCATGGCTGCTCGTTGAGAATACAATCTCGTATTTTACGAAAAATAGTTCTCCGAAACGTGTTTCTGAAAACATTTTAAGTGAGAAATAGGCCACCCAGTTGCTGAATCTGATTGATCTGAATTTCAGATTGACAAAGGTCAGTTTGAAAGGTTTTCGTCTACTTCTGCTGGATAGTCGCGTCGGTGAAGTCGACTTTGCCACCCCTGCAGTAGAGAACAAGGTTTTCTATCCTCAGGTTGAGCAAACAGCAGCACCTTAAAACAAACTTTATGTTCCACATAGCCGGGAGGACATTTCTTCACTGCGGTTCATTCCCATTTTTGTTTTTAAATCGGTAATTACAGCTTTTATCCTGCGTGCGTCTGAAATCCAGCCCTCAGACTGATCCGACCTGTAGACAGTAACAAAATGAACATCAAAGCCCCTTTTTACAACCGCACGCAAACGATGAAACCTTCCCTACAGAGGGCTTTAAAAAGGCCCCATAAAGGCAGCTGTGGGTGTTTTCTACCTGCTGCCAACTACTTAAAGGTGACAGCGGAAGTGTATGTATGATCTCATGCTGGGGGGGGAGGATGTTTTGCTTTCCATCTTTCTATGCAATCTGCCATCTAAACCGGCCGGTCAGAAGCCGCTCTGTGTTACTGGGGAATGCTTTGTTTTCTCAGCTGCAGAGCTTTGAGGTGGTGGTGATGGCGGTGATGGCGGTGATGGCGGTGATGGCGGTGATGGCGGTGATGGCGGTGATGGCTGTGGTCTGCTTCTCCCACCTGCTCTTCAAGTTCCAATCAGCTGTAGTCGCCCCACAAATGGCGGGTAAACATTAGGGTTTAATTAAATTTCTAAACGTAGGAACTAGGGCTGCACAGTCTCATCGTTGTTTTAGTCGCCATCGCGATATCAGCTGGCACGATAAACACGTCGTGAAAGTCACAGTGCACGCCGGTATTTTGGTTCGTCGTCTACATCGCGGCGTGCGCGATACTGTCCCATCGCAGGACGTTGCGATGTTGACGCTAAAACCTTTTTTTTTGCTGCTTGGTAGCACAGTAAACTTTCGCCGTTCGCCTTTTATCGTGATCGTTACCGGCCGACCCTTCCCCTTTAAGACAGGTGGTCATGTGACAAGGAACCAGAGCGGCCCCACTAGTCGACCACAACCAGAAATTTAGAGGACGCAGCGTGCATGCATTATTAATATCATTAACTTTAGCCTGGATTGACAGTATTATGAATGCAATGGTGTCATGTCAGTCAGCCAGTGTATTTCTGTACAATCACCCCAGTAGTTGAGAATGATTTAGTATTTCTAAATAGGCCTATGTTTGTCATCTTGTAAAAATTAGTCTTTTTTTCATATCACAATATATATCGCAGGGAAAAAAAAGTATCGCAATGCCATTTTTTTTTTTTCAATACCGTGCAGGCCTAACATGAGCTTTGTCTTCCCCTAGTTTTACAGGCAAGTGCTGTCATTTTCTGAACTTACCAGACTGTTCTAGCTGGGTTTTTTTTTTTTTTTACTGGATTTGCCTTTGCCCAATCAGTCATTGTATCCACATTGCTGATGATTATTTATCACAAATCTCATATCTTAATCTTAAATATCAGTAGAAAATTAAAAAAGGTCATTCTTTTTTTAGTGCTGCCTTTTATATCCAAATCAATGCTCAATTTGTTCAATATAAAAGAACGTCGGGAATGATTTCCTGTCATTTGTTTTAAATTCAACAAGCAGTTTGTTATATTTTAGCAGCAGAACTGAGGACACTTTAATATCCGTTTGTTTATTGTTTGGCGCATATTTTCCCCATATCGTGCAGCTCTACTAGGAACCGGAATCTGGCTCCTGGTTGGAGCTTTGTATTTGTGCCTCCTGTAACCGAAAGAACGCAAGTTGGATTGCCACAACAATGCAGCCGAGGTGCCCTTAAGCAAGATATTTCATTTAAGCCTAGTGGACAACGACATCAGCTAAAATCCCTGAAAGGTCCCCTCCCCGTATCCACAGCTATTCATTCTAGCATCTTTTTGGGCCCTCCTCACATGAGGCCCCTGGGTACTCAGTTCCCTTTTCCCCCCCAGTCCTGGACTATACATCTGCCAATTGCACATACTATATATTCTTTGCACATTCTGCAAACCCACTGCATTTTTTCTTCCAACAATAAAAACTGATGGAAATATGTAACTTGTTCGATATAACGCCACAGGTTTGTGCAGGCTTAAGGAACCGAGTGTTAGCAAGGCAATTAACTTCAGCCTGGAGCTAAGTTCATGTAAAAGACTAAGAGTATCCTTCTCGCACTTGAATCTACAAGTCGCGATACCAATAAATGCGCCCAACCCTCCGAAAACAGAAGCTGTTTGTTCACAAGAATCAGTAGCTCTATTCCACGGCTGACTCATTTCTACTTATCATTCAGGTTTACTGGCTGACGCTGCTCTACAGTGGAACTTTTTTCCGGCTTTTCTGCGTGCAAGACTTGAGCCTGAACTGCCCTCAACCCGAACCCAGAGTTTATTCATCCATTGTCTTCTCTTCCTATGGAGGCCGCAACATGTTTTGCATGGCACATCTTGTCTGTCTTTTTATTTATTTATTTTTTAAATCATTTCCATCAAGTAGGGCCAAAACAGACTCTAGTGTGCACATATCAGGCAGAGGGGTGACTGGCCAGCAGCCAGCAGAATGTATCTAAGTACATATACTCCAGTACTGTGCTTAAGTCCAAATGTTGAGCTACTTGTACTTGACTTGAGTCGTTTTCTTTTCTTGCCACTTTCTACTTCTACTCTGCTACATTTCAGAGAGAAATATTGTACTTTTTACTCCACTACCTTCATCTGTTACAGCTTTAGTTACTAGTTACTTTACACATTAAGATTCCTGCACACAGAACACATGTAGTTTATAAAATCTGATAATCTATATAAACAATATAATGGCCTACAAGTCCAGCTGAGATGATTAGATAGATAGATAGATAGATAGATAGATAGATAGATAGATACTTTATTCATCCTGACGGAAATTGTAGGCATCCAGTAGCTTAGACAACCATAACACAACAAACACACATATATCTCACATACATAAAAATCATAAACACATATTCACAACTGTTTGGATCCTTTTCTTTCTGCAATGGGAGGATCTTTCTGCATCGAGTACTTTTACTTTTGATGACGTAAATACATTTCCCCTGATGACGCTTACATTCTTTTACTGAAGTAACATTTTCAATGCAGGACTTTTACCTGTGACAGAGTATTTATTTTTAACAGTGTGGTATTAGTACTTTTACTGAAGTAAAAGATCTGAGTACTTCTTCCATAGGGTTGGGTACCGAAACTCGGTGCCAATAGGGAACCGGTGCCGACGTAAACGGTAGTAACGAGACCGAATAAGAACGAAAGTTTCGGTGCCTCATTTCGGTGCCTGACATGTAATGTTAGCCTACCTTTAGCTAGAAGCTGGATTAATCACGGTTAAAATGCTGACAGCTAACGTTAAACAGTGTAAAGTGTGACTGTATTTCACTGTGGAGGACTTCAACAGCGGGATGGAACAGTCTGCTCTGCAGCGCAGCAGCTGCCGTTGTCGCAATTCATAGATATACAGTATGTTTATATGGTCGGAATTAAACAACACAGACGGTGCGTTCACTCGCAGCTGCCATTGTCGGAATTAAACAACACAGATTCACTTAAAACAGGTAGCCTCATGGTGCATTCACAGTAATTGGCGCCCGGGTGTTCAACAGCAATTTACTGGTGAAATAAGTTATTGTTATAGTTATTACATTATTATTAAATCTTTAATTTTGACCATGGCCTTAGCAATAAACAAGTCACTGACTGTTGTTTACTACCCTTATTTTTTATTTTTATTTTTTTAACTTTATTGAAAAGTACCGGTTCAGGCACCGTTTAGGCACCGGCACCGTTTTAAAAGTATCGATTTAGCACCGGAATCGAAAAAAACCCAAACGATACCCAACCCTATTCTTCCACCAGTGGAACGAGGACTAAGTGTCAAAATGCAGTGGAGGAATGTGGGAGGACAAAATTCTAGTTTGAAGCAGCTTTCATTTCTGCGTTGATGTCATATATTGGATAAGAGTTGAGCTGTAACTTTCTTAAGTGGCTAGAGTGTTGATGAGCGTTTTGGGTTTTTTTGCGGTTCGTCACATGATGACTTTATGAACGGTACGTGCCCTCGAGTCCAGTATCTGGGCTGCAGGAATTTGAAACTCTTGTGCAGCACTGAGTCCTCGGATGTCACGTCTGTCCAGGCTCATCGTGCAAAAATGTCCCCGTGGCAGTTGAGATCAAGTGAAAAATATGGAGGATCCCTTCAGATTTCTGTCAACACTGAACTGAAATGGGCAAAACTTGGCAAATTACACATACAGACAATGTTAGGCTCCAGTCAGACCCGGAACTGAGAAACAGGCACATGAACACAGATGAGCAGTTTACAGTGTTTATTAGAAACGATGTTTGATAGTGGAGGAGGGAGATGGCCAGGATAGCTGCTCCAGGTAGGGTCGAAGCCGGAGATCAGAAGGCGGGTGCGTGGCCAGGCAGCGAAGATGACGGCTGGGAATATATATCTGTAATTTGACTTTTACTCAAGTGTGTTTATAATATGTCTTAATAGGGCTGGGCGATATGGAGAAAATCAGATATCACGATATCCTTGACCAAATACCTCGATAGCAATATTGCGGCGATATTCTAGGCTTGACAGTTGGTGCTTTAACAAAATATCTTCACACTTAGATTTTAGATAAATAATCATCAGTAATGTGGACATGATGTCTAAGAGGGGAAAAGGCAAATAATAGAATGGCTAGAACAGTCTGGTAAGTTCAGAAAAGTACATCACTTTACTGTAATGCAGCCTTTAAAACCAGGAAAAGACAACACTTATGTCATATCACGATATGACGATATCCAAAATCTAAGACGCTATCTAGTCTCATATCACGATATCGATATAATATCGATATATTGCCCAGCCCTATGTTTTAATATGTTTGAAGTATTGCACTTCTACTTACCATGGAAAAAAAGGATATAAAAAGTATATAGTCAAATCGAAAGCTGGAGAAATCTTTTGTTTGGCTTTTTATCGCTTTTTTCAAAAAAAAATTCTGCTTCTTGTGTTATTTTTGTTGTTTTTTTAATCCTCCAGCTGCCGAGATCTGGAATAGTGGTTGTGTCATTTTACTTGTCTCTGCTTATCTGTTCTTGTTCTATGCTCATGTGTTGTATTGTTGTGGCTTATCTCATGTTTTCTCTGGAACCGCCTCACACCCTCTCGTCTTTTAAAAAAAAAAAAAAAAAAAAAAAAAAAAATCCCTTGCTTTTGTCTGTGCCAAAAACCAAGTTGGACACAACGCCGCAGGGTGTAAGGATCGGGGGTGGAGGAGGGTGGAGTGTCATGGGTGTTGATTTCTGCTGAGCATCTGCCAGGAGGCCCCCCGGGGGGGTTGCTCCTTTTTGCTTTGGAGAATTTGAGTTATTTGATAACTGGTAAAGCACAGCAGGCATGATGGGATTCTGGGTTAGTAAAACTGAGAGATTGGAAGGAAAAGGACCCATCGGTTCATCTCTGTGGTACTCCAGACTTTAGGCAACAGGTGGCAGCATTTCACCTTCATTTTCTTGTGTGTGTGTGTGTGTGTGTGTGTGTGTGTGTGTGTGTGTGTGTGTGTGTGTGTGTGTGTGTGTGTGTGTGTGTGTGTGTGTGTGTGTGTGTGTGTGTGTGTGTGTGTGTGTGTGTGTGTGTGTGTGTGTGTGTGTGTGTGTGTGTGTGTGTGTGTGCCTTTCTGTGTGTCTGTCTATCTGTCTGTTAGTCTGTCTGTGTGTCTCTCTGTGTGTGTGTGTGTGTCTCTGTGTGTGTGTGTGTCTCTGTGTGTGTGTGTCTGTCTGTCTGTCTGTGTGTGTGTGTGTCTCTGTGTGTGTGTGTGTGTGTGTGTGTGTGTGTGTGTGTGTGTGTGTGTGTGTGTGCCTTTCTGTGTGTCTGTCTATCTGTCTGTGTGTGTGTCTGTCTGTCTGTGTGTGTGTGTGTGTGTCTGTCTGTGTGTGTGTGTGTCTGTCTGTGTGTGTGTGTGTGTCTCTGTGTGTGTGTGCCTTTCTGTGTGTCTGTCTATCTGTCTGTGTGTGTGTCTGTGTGTGTGTGTGTGTGTGTGTGTGTGTCTATGTGTGTGTCTGTGTGTGTGTGTGTGTGTGTGCCTTTCTGTGTGTCTGTCTATCTGTCTGTGTGTCTGTCTATCTGTCTGTGTGTGTGTCTGTGTGTGTGTGTGTGTGTGTGTGTGTCTATGTGTGTGTCTCTGTGTGTGTGTGTGTGTGTGTGTGTGTGTGCCTTTCTGTGTGTCTGTCTATCTGTCTGTGTGTGTGTCTGTGTGTGTGTGTGTGTGTGTGTCTATGTGTGTGTCTATGTGTGTGTCTCTGTGTGTGTGTGTGTGTGTGCCTTTCTGTGTGTCTGTCTATCTGTCTGTGTGTGTGTCTGTTAGTCTGTCTGAAACCAAGAAATACCGTTTTTAGTTTAGTTTTTGTTGAGTTTTGAGTTTAACTAGTTTACTACTAGTCTCCAAAGTACACTTTGGAAAGTAATTACCAGTAGGTACCTTTGGCTCAATAGAAAGAGCAGATACACAATGAAATGACCAAAACTGGATTTGGAGTCTGTGTACCATTTTCATGTTTGTGCTTTGTTTATGTATGAGACTACCTCAATTGTGCTGTCCGAGTCGAAGTAGGACGCATGGTTTTTAGTTGTCAGGGTTTTTCACAGAAACATATCTAAAAAGAAAAGGTCATTTTAAGCATATTTTGTTGTTTTATTCCCAGCTGCAAGAAAACACTGTTAACCGTAGTTTACAGTACACACGGCACGTTTTGCAATGAGTGCAGTTCAGGAAGTGCTTCTGGTAAAAAAGGAATTTATTGGTAGGAAAATGCAATTATTACGGATAAGAGCAGAATGATCTAAACTGGAGTTTATGAAATCAGTGATATCAAAAAAACTGTTATTGTTCCATATGAACATATGCACATACATTTCTTTTTTTTTTTTTATAATTCCTAAAATCCTTTACACCCTTTTTTTCATCATTTCTCATTGCAACCAGTGATCAGTACAGTAACATACAGCAGACCTGACCCCTGCAGCCTCTGTGCTGCTTCCATCTGCTGGTTCATGGAAGTACTGCGAGTACGTGAATGGATCCACTGCAGGGCCAAAAGTATGTGGACCTCCGAACATTAACACCCATATGTGACCAGAGCACTCCAGTTCCTCCCAA
The DNA here is from genome assembly GCF_004354835.1 of Perca flavescens. Classification (NCBI taxonomy): domain Eukaryota; kingdom Metazoa; phylum Chordata; class Actinopteri; order Perciformes; family Percidae; genus Perca; species Perca flavescens. Next base: position 16,673,153 of record NC_041354.1, read on the forward strand.
AGGTGTTGGATTGGCTTGTGCGGGCCAGTAATGTTCTTCCTCACCAGACTGGGAAACCCATTTCTGTGTGGACCTGGCTGTACTATTCCCTATCTAGTCTTTATTAAATAGTAGGGATGCACCGAATCCAGATTTTTGGGGTTCGGCTGAATACCGAATACCCAATCCTCCTCCCATCGTCAGTCCATGAACACAGTAGAACACATGAATGAAGTAAACAGTGACTGTCCTTTGCCGTAACTGAAGTTGCTGCATTCTGGCTGCTGTCTGGAGATTCCTTCATGCACAACTCGTATTCTTCCAGATGTTTCAGACCAGATGTCTTAACAGCGGCCATGTTGTGTATAGTTTAGGGTCCTCGCCACCACCAGACCAATCAGCATTGAACAGATTGAACATGTAGCTGGACTTGAATGGCCTTCTTTTGACTGAAAGTACTGCTAAACAACTTTTTCTGCTCATGAGTTCCATGTCCACTTCCTCACAGCCTACTGCATTGAACGCTCCACCTACGTAAACACCTTCCCGTAATCAACGGCGCCGTCACTACAGCGACCAGCGTAGTGCAAGCGTAGGGTTCGGTTCGGTGGGAAACAATTCTAAGTTTCGGCAGAAACCCAACCCCGTCAAAAAGCCCAATATTCAGCCGAATCTGAAGCCGAAAACCTGGATTCGGTGCCTCCCTGGTAAATAGGGAACTATATCGGCCAAACCAGATGTCGGACACCGAAGGCATAGTTGCTTTGGTTGTTTGGGTGGCGGAGGCGGGCGCGCCCGGCATCATGTAAACAAACCCAAACTCAAATACTTCTAATACGCCCCTGAAACCAACCGAGCACCCAGGAGAATATTAAAAGTTGTGTATTATACACAGTAGGTTGCGTGTTACATTTCCACTGTTAAAAAGCAAAAGACCGCTCCATTTCTCCTTTTAAATTTTCCGGGGTGACTTCTGCTTCTTCTTCTCCTCCTCCTGGAAAACATGGCCGCTTTGCATTGTAGTATACGGGAGTAAAATGTAGGCTACATCGTATGTACTCTCACATTAGCTTTGCATTGTGGGAATTTTATAGTGAACTATATAGTGAATGAAATGAACTGCAGAGAATTTGAACACCGCTACAAAACGGCAAACTGTTAAACAACATTTCTATGATAGGGAAGGGTTTCCGATGCAGCTTTTGTCACGTGGAAACAGGAAATGGTCTCTCAATATGGAGAAGAAAAAAAAAATCCTCAAGTTAGTTTTTCAGAGCACACTTTCAAGGTGGGAGGTTTGTGCTGTTGTAAGATGCCCATTTCCCCTTCAGGAATCCTCTATATATCATGCTGTATATCTGAAATGAATACCCTTCCTTTTCATTTCTGGAGTTTTGCATTTCTTTCAGGATCCATCTACTTCTCTGGCTGTTCCATAACATTGTAGAAGCCCAATATTTCCTCCTTAATTCTGCCAGACACTGACAAAACAGCGTACCAGAACACATGAAACCACAGTCTAATCATTGAGTTCCTGTGCATGTGGGCTCCCCCACCAATGTGTTACGGTTGAAGAACATCCATGGTGTAGCGTGTGAAATGTGGGGTGTCCCCAGAGGAGAACCGAGAGAGAAACACGATACAGCCATTAAACGGAGAGACAAAGAAGCTGCCAGGCCTGAGAAAAACACCAGCAGAAACATTAGCTCCTGTCATCCTGGACCTTTTTTTTTGTCTTTTATGAGATAATAAAATACTTGTAGATGAGAAGAAGAGCGATGGAGGCTTTCATGTCCCAAGAAAGAGGTTAAATGAGGCGAGGAAAGTGGATGACAAATGGCTGTAAAAGTTTGTTAACTTTTAAGTAGGTGGTCGGTGCGATTACCGTCTTGTGTGTGACAAGTTGTAAAGATGGAAAGGCAACTAATCAACTGTGTGATTATATACCGGGGACGGGTTTATGAGCTCTAGAAGTCCCAAATATGGAAATGTTTTTTTTTTTTTTGCAGGTCTGAGAAAGTTAAACACACACACACACACACACACACACACTCATAAGTCCCCCGACAGTCTTGCAGCTCTGGAAGAATCTGGTTGGTGATTAGTTGAGGTCGGTGAGATTTAGACACTCACAGCTGCAATTCATACACTCCCCTCTTTCTTTTCACCTCTTGTTCTGTCTGTCTCTCTTACACTGGTACCCTAAAATGCTCTATGACAACGTAGCACGTTGTATTTATTCTGCAGAAGTATTATGTGCCCCTGTATTTCTGGTCTGGGGCTGATGAGTGGTTAAAGAGGAAGTAGACATAACATTCCCGCTGGAGCGTTAATGTGCAGCTGAAGTACTGGAATGTTGTGTGTGTGGGTGCGTGTGCGTGTGTGTGTGGGTGCGCGTGCATGCATGCGTGCGTGTGTGTGTGCACGTGTGTACGTGTGTGTGTGTGTGTGTGTGTGCATGCGTGTCAGCTGTGCAGAAAACAAGAAATACCGTTCTTAGTAGTCTTGAGTTTCCAAAGTACACTTTTCCTTGGTTTTATATTTATTCTCTTTCTTTTCTTGTGTGTGTGTGTGTGTGTGTGTGTGTGTGTGTGTGTGTGTGTGTGTGTGTGTGTGTGTGTGTGTTACTCCAAATGAAAAGCACCAGGGGCCCTTCATGAACTGACATTCACAAACTCACTGAAGCACAATGCCGTGGTGTGTTTACTTACCCTGCTCGTGGCCCTGTGCAGGTCAGAGCAGCTGACAGCTGACAGCGATGAAAAGTTGTTGGACGCACAGCGAGAGGGCTAACATGCGTGTGGAACAGGCCCCAGGGCATTCATGTTCCTTATTGACTAGCGTTTTGAACATGCAAATGTGTTTTTTTTTTTTTTTTTTTTTTTTTTTTAAATGTATATTTAAAATCCAGATGTCTGTAGAAATGGATGGTGTAGCTTGTTCGTTCTCTCTCAGGTAATTTTTTTTAATGTCAAAAATAGCCACAGTCTTTGGGGCGGCTGTGGCTCAGTGGTAGAGCGGTTGCCTGCCGATTGGAAGGTTGGTGGTTCGATCCTTGGCCCTGCAGTCCCATGTCGAAGTGTCCTTGGACAAGACACTGAACCCCGAGTTGCACCCGGTGCTGCTCATCGGAGTGTAAATGTGTGTGAACGAGTATCTGATGAGCAGTTGGCACCTTGTACAGCAGCCTCGGCCACAGTGTATGAATGTGTGTGAATGGTGAATGGTTCCTGTACTATGTTAAAGCGCTCTGAGTAGTCGTTGAGACTAGAAAAGCAATATATAAGAACAGGCCATTTACATTTAAAGGAAATGTGATCAACTCCCAATTTCTCATCTCATGCTTCTGATTCATGTGATGCTTTTTATTCTGCTGCTGTGGAGGAAGGAAGAAAGAAAGAAAGAAAGAAAGAAAGAAAGAAAGCTTCATGGCACAATCGGCATAGGCAAAAAAAAAAGAAAACAAACTAGACAGGAAGTCTCGCTCTCCTCCAAACCCACTCTCTGTAATTGCTTTTGGTAATTACAGCAAGACTGAGGCGTATATGAGCCGTTCTGTTATTTGTCGGTGCTCTCTGGTGTACAGTTTTCATTTCCATGCTTTGTTTCTGTATGATAATCCCACCGTTGTCTAGTCAGAACGTAGTGAAGGCTGAGGTTCTCAAAGGTCGCCCGTATTCACTTCATGTTTTTAAAGTAGAGCAAATCAGTTAAGATTGTTTCCAACTAGATTTTTGTGCGTTTTTTTCTCCCCACGCATCCAAAAGTTCTGTTAGTTGCTGCAGGAACCACGCTGTGCATTTACTTTTGTCCCTTTGCAGATCGGTCCCTGACAACAGGAAGACAGTCAGCCTCACTCTGCATTAACCCTCGTGTTGTCTACCGTCCACCGTGCAACCTTGCGTTTTTTTTGGGGTCGAAATTTCAACGTTTTGTTCTTTTTCTACACTTTTTTCGCCGTTTTTTTGTTGAGGGCGTTTTTGTCAATGTTTTTTTTTTTTTTTACTTTTTCTGATTCTTTTTGGTCACTTTTTTCAGTGTTTACAAAAAAAAGTTTTTTGTCACTGTCTTATCTGCAATTTTGTAACTTTTTCCAACATTTGTCACTTTTTTCAACGTTCTTTTGTCATAGTTCTGACATAGGAGGGCTAAAAGGTTCATCGAGTTAACAGTCACTTGATTAAACTGTTAAAGGGGCTTTGAGAGAAAGCTGATCCACCGACTGGTTGTAGACCTCTGTGCACCAGCTGGCTTTCACACGCTCCCCATAGCATCCAGTCCAGGGAGTACTTGGCTCCTCTTTTCCTGTTCAGTGTCCGGCAGAATGAGCACATATGCTGACAGCGGTAGCCGCGTTGTATGAATGCCCACATTTTTCAAAACTGTGGCAGTTTCCAACCCCTTCAAATGTCGTGCAGCGTGGGCGTGGGAGGTCTGAGGGCTGGAATGTGCAACAGCTGGATGTCCTCGCTTGGCAGATGAGGCGGGTAGCTGGATGATTGGGGGGGGGGGCATTCAGATCCTTTTACTTCAGTGAAACGCCACACTGTTCAAAAAAATACTCCATTACAAGGAAATGTCCCACACTGACAATGTTATGTAGTTAAAGTGTGTAAGTATCATCAGGAAAATGTACTTGAAGTATTAAAAGTAAAAATCCTCACAAATCCTCACAAAAAGGGTCTTTATCGAAAACTATATATTGTTGGCTAGTTTAACTTATATTAAACATCAGATTTTATAAACTACATGTGTTTTGTGTGCAGAAATCTGAATATGTAAAGTAACTAGTAACTAAAGCTGTAACAGATGAATGTAGTGGAGTACCTAAAGTAACTAGTAACTAAAGCTGTAACAGATGAATGTAGTGGAGTAACTAAAGTAACTAGTAACTAAAGCTGTAACAGATGAATGTAGTGGAGTAACTAAAGTAACTAGTAACTAAAGCTGTAACAGGTGAATGTAGTGGAGTAACTAAAGTAACTAGTAACTAAAGCTGTAACAGGTGAATGTAGTGGAGTAACTAAAGTAACTAGTAACTAAAGCTGTAACAGATGAATGTAGTGGAGTAACTAAAGTAACTAGTAACTAAAGCTGTAACAGGTGAATGTAGTGGAGTAAAAAGTCCAATATTTCTCTCTGAAATGTAGCGGAGGAGAAGTAGAAAGTGGCATGAAAAGAAAAAGACTCAAGTACAGTACAAGTACCTCAACATTTGGACTGAAGTACAGTACTGGAGTAAATGTACCTAGTTACATTCCACTACTGCACACAGGCCGTGTGGAGGAGGAGGGTGTGTTGGCTGGGGGGGGGGGATGCCCATCTGTGAGAACCTGGATGTGGTACATTTTCCGAGGCTGTTCTCCGATGAGGTGATGAGGTCGCTCCCCCGGGAGTGGAGCTCCGATCCGATCCGCTCCCCACACTTTGTCAGCTGCTGTCTTTCGTTCATCCCTCGCTCACTGTTCGCTGCTGCTCTTCTTTCTTCCCCTACGCTATGTCAAAAAAAAGACATCACACAGTTTGCAGTGCGGCTGTTTCACACACTGAGGGTCCTATTTTAATGATCGCCTGGTGTTTAGGGCGTGTCCGAATCCACTTTTGCTAGTTTGACGGCAGAAAAAAAGGGTCCGTGCGCCGGGTGCATGGTTCTAAAGGGTTGTACTTAGTGTCTTCATTAATCAGAGGTGTGTTCTGGGAGTAACATGCAATAAACCAATCAGAGATCAGCTCCCATTCCCTTTAAAAGCCAGGCGCGTTTGGACCTTGGAGCATTGTTGTTATGATGGAGGATTTGCACCGTAATATTTTTATATGTAATCTTCTGCAATATTTGTGTGTTGCTGTGCGTCCCTGTGTGTGTAACAAGCATAGCGTGCGCGCGCTGTGCACGAGCCTAGGAGCATTTTACTAATGCTCTGTTAAAATAACAATGAAATGCTGCGTTATTGACTTTAGACCAGGTTTCTGTTGGTCAATGGCACGATCACTTCCCGCTGCCTCAAGATAGCAATACTCCCAGAATGCACCTGAACACACCTCCCTATAAGACCAGCACGCCCATGAACACGCAGATGGGCGTAAGGTGCATTTGCTATCTAAACAACGCGGGTGCTGGATGGGAAACTGAGAACTGCGTCAGTCTTAAACTAGCAAAGACACTTGCGTCAGGCTTTGCCGGGTGCAAGATAGGACCCAATATCACATGTGACAGTTTGGGTCCCCCCAACTAATAAATCAGACTGATAGAATGCCAGTATTGTGTTACTGAATGCCACGTTTGTTTCCTGAAGCCCTCTCTTCCTTTTTTTTGTTTTTTTTTGAAACCATATGAAATCCCTCTCTTCTGCTGCCTCTGTGTTATCTTAACCTTTACCTTTAACCATCCAAAGCCACGGGCCATTCTCCATCCTCGTCTCAGGTCAGTTTTAGTGGCCTGAAGATGTAAAGTATTTCACAAGAAATATGCAAAGATGAGTGTCCAAATTATACTCATAACTGTGTGTGTGTTTCCAGTCTTGTAAAGTACCTGAAGGCAATACTTGAGTAAAAGTATCTCATCAGAAAATGACTTAGAAGTGAAAGTCACCTTTTAGAATATGACTTGAGTAAAAGTCCCTGAATTGTACTGTACTTTAGTATTAAAAATCATTTTCTGATATTAAATGCACTTCATTTTCAAAAGTAAAAGTCAAGATCAAACTTTGGTTATGAACTTTATTTTGGTTTCCTTATTGTAACCCATACTATTCAGGGTTTCCACACATTCTTTAACATCAAACTCGAAGAGAAAAACTGAAAATAAAATTTTTTTTTTACTATATTTAATACTTATACTTTATTTATACAGAAAAATAGGGAGGCTGCAGTTCAGCATTTTCCTTTTGATTCTTGCCCATTGCGATACGCATTGGCAACTTGGAATTTAGACACGGAGCCCAATGTGAACCAAACCTCTTTATTATGGCCTATATATGTTTCAAAAACTCCATGTTTCCCTGAGGTTATTATACAGAACGGGCGTGTGGTTGTATGCTTTTTTTTTTTCTTTCTCCATGCCGCAGAGAAGGTCTTAGTGGACCCACTCATCAACTCACACAGGGGGAGGAGTTTGAGTGTGTGTTGGGGCAACCTGGAGTAACCAATGGCATCTATCATCAGTGTAGCAAGCCAGCCTCTGCACTTTGGGTCTCCCCCCCTCCTCCTCTCCCCGTCCATGCAAGTGCTTCTTTATGAGTTTGCAAGCACTGGGAGATCTAGAGGGAAGGTCTCTGAGCGCGAGCCAAGTTTTTATGTCTTGGTTTTCATTCAGTGGATGCTCAGTGGCCCTTGGAGCAGCTTGGATTGAACGGTTGACCGGCTGGCTAACAGGTGGCCCTTTGGGGGATACAGTGAGAGCACTGTGTGGGAGCGCCGCTGCACGCTGAGACATTTTGGAGGACCGTTAGCCCCGGAGCCAGCAGCAATGTCGAGGAGGATCCAGACGGGGTTGCTTCTCCTGGTTCTCTGTGCCGGGAGCTTGGACGCCTGGTGGTGGTACACAGCTCCGGAGACCACCACGGAGGCCCCGGGGGACAAGACGACGCCGGCAGGAACGACGGCTGCCGCCGCGGAAGAGGAGGAAGAGGATGACAACTTGTCCGGGGTCGGGGAAGAAATCCTCAACGTGGCCACGGGAATCCGTAAGTTTGTCGAGGCGTGGGACGCAACCCCGGCCCCGACCGCCAGGACTACTAACGGAGGCCTGACAGAGAAGGTGGAGAGCGCTAACCCTAACACCACGGGTAATGCAAACAGGTTCAAAGGGGAGAGGGTGGAGGGGGGGTCTGGGATACGGGTAGGGGACGGGGATGGGTCAGGATTTGATCTCGGGTCAGATGCAGAGTCAGTTTTGAAAGATGATAAAGTCCCGGCTATCAATTTAATCAGGATTCTAGCCGACGTTCGTAAAACCAACAAGACTGTTGAGGGCGTTACGGATTCCTCGCTAACCCCCCCCGATAGTCGCCTCAGTGGTTCCGATCCACCTTGTCTCCCCGTGCCTTCCCATTGGCCCATTTGCAAGCGGCCCAAGTTTTTCACGCTGCCCAACTCTTTGAACCACACCTCTGTGGAGGAGGTGGGGGCGGTCCTACAGGAGTGGGCGTGGCTCGCGCGGGCGGGGTGTCACCACAGCGCCGAGTGGTTCCTCTGCCTCCTGCTGGCGCCCAGGTGCCCGTCACCGGCCGCGCCCCCCAACCTGCCCTGCCGCAGCTTCTGCCACGTGCTGCAGGACCGCTGCTGGACGTCCCTGGAAAACGGGCGCCTCCCGGTCGAGTGTCACCTCCTGCCCGACGGCGCGCAGGAGCGCCGGCGTCCTGCGTGCGCGTCGATTAGTAACCTGAAAGGTAACGCCAGCGGGTTAGAATGTATCCTGTCTGCTGATACATTTTGAATCCGATGTCCCGTCACTTTTTCTGTCGATGTTTTAAGCGTTTGTGTCCGAGTGCATTGTCGCTTGTTCTGGGTCTCAGGATTCACTTTAAATGATGATTTTTGCATGTTTCAACCATTTTTTTTTAATTTATGCAATTTTACGTTACAGCTGACGAAGTGAAGTGTTTTAAATGTTTGAACTGCAAATGTTCTACTTCCAAGCAACCTTTTTAACCTGCAGGGACTCCAACAATTTAGCATTACACTATTATGACATTTTCACAAAAACACATGCAGCAGAACCAAAGATATCAGATTTTTTTCCACGTTACCCACAATTCAGCTCGGCTGCTGACCGTTGAGTCGGAGATTGAGGCGTGTTAGTAGCGGCTGATGTAGCTTCGAGCTGCTAGCCTTGAGCGGAGATGAGCAGCAGGCTACAGAGGTCTGGTAGGGTTCTTTACAACGTCACAACCTCAGATTTCTTTTATTTTCAAACTCGTAGTCTTCAGACCCAACCCACGCTGGCTGGTGGACCTCCCATCCTTAAGCCAAGTCCATTAAACGAGCAAACATGTCAGATTTCATTGTTGTCAAATTTACATTTGCAGTTGCAGACTGATTGGACGGTCGATAAAAAGCCGACTGAGACGAATGCTCTAACTCAGTGGTTCTCAAGCTTTTTTCAATAAAGTCCCCCCTTTAAACGCTGTTTTTAAGCCATGAACCAGTAACCATAACCCTAACCAGTGCAAATTATTTTTGGGAGAACAAAAAAAGTCTCTATAAAGAGGAAGAATACAGCGATGTCAGCGCTAGATTTACTAAACGACAGCCTTGGACCTGGAACACATTTAAATGCTGATGAAAAATAAACGACAAAACCTTAGAAAAAGACCGTAGAAGTAACTACAGCCTTGGAAATGAAAAACATTTCGCAAAAAAATGTCACATACCCCCTGCAGTCCTCCAAAGTACCCCTAGGGGGACAGGCACCCCCATTTGAGAAACGCTCATGTTTTAAGTCTCTGCAAGTTGAATATCCAAGACATGCATTAGACCGAATGATGCCTGGAAGGTGGGACATGGTTGCCAATAATGTAAAGTCCAAACAATCTGCAGCAAATGGGTTGAAACATGCAAAAACCAGCGGTGTTATCGTTGTAGTCGTCGCTGCTGCTGTTGTCGTGCTGCCTTCTGTCCACTTGCACGTGCCCCGTGGAGAAAAAAAACAAAACGCATGACGCAACACCTGAGTTCACGTCACTGTCCCAGGCTGCATGCCGCCTCTATGTGATTGTCTTGCCGATCTGTAAAAGCACTGTTTTTTTTGGACAGCGACGTGACTTTGTAGCTTGTTTTATGTTATTTATGTTGTATTTCAGGAAAAGCTGAATGTGAAGACCAAACTAACTAAAAATGCATTCCGAAATATTCCGCTTAGTACATGAACGTGAATCCAAACCCACTTAACCCTGGTTGTTGTCTTCCCGTCAACCAGGAACTTGTTTTCCTTCCGGGTCAAAATTCTAAATGAACTTTTTTTTGGGCTCTTTTCCCGATGCTTTTGACAGTTTTTGTCACTTTTTCCAACGCTTTTTTTTAAAATTCATGGTCAATAAGCCTAATTTAAATGACATTAAACCTAATTTTTTAGGGAAAAAAAAGGAGGAATTATTTTGACTAACAGTTAAGATCAGAGGATGTTGCATGAATCACAGACTGCTTTATGTCAGAGTTCAGTCAGGAGAGAGTTTTAAGACCATTTAAAAAAAAAAAAAAAAAGAATTCAAATGCTATGAAATTGAATGAAACGCCCAACATTCAGTGGAAGTTTTCGTTAATTTTACCTGCGAAGAATGTTTGATGGGTCCCATACAACATACATGCATGCATCCAAGTTATTTTTCGGCAATTGGGTTTTAAGAAACCCATATTTCGGATGTTAAACAAACTTTGAAAATGGGTTAGATTTGACCCGAGGACAACAGGCAGAGGGTTAAAAGGACTTTCTATATTGAGTCAAAGGTCTCTAAGTCCATTTATATTAAGAAAAGCGGAGAAAAAGCATTTGATTTACACAGTTAAGAAGTATTTCCCCCCCCGGGTATAAACCCTTAAGACAGGAAATGCTCCAGAGGCCCATGTCCAGCCTGTTAGCGGCGCCATAAATTGTGCAGTCTTCATCAGGGGAGGTTTGTTGCTGCATGGACTCTTCTTTCAGGGGTTAACAGTATGACCTTAAAACATGAAGCCATCTTTAGAATGTATTTTTCCCACAGGGATATGTAATGCAAATCTCATGGGTTAAAGTGGCAGTTAGTTTTGTTATTTTCCATGTGCCACAAGTGATGCTCTTGTTTGGATAACCTTTAAACTCTGATACAAGCCATACTGTTGAACACAGTGTTAACTTCTATTATCTATACAGTCCTTATGTATGTGCTGCAGAATTGAGATTTTCCCTGAATCATAATGATCAAGATGTAGTGAAAGTGGCTTCCTAAAATGGGACCCTTTTTTTTTTTTTTTTTTTTTTTTTTTACATTATACAGTACAGGATGTGAGGCATCGTTAGACTGTTTTTTATTGGGTGTGGATTTTCCAAACACCTGCGTTGGCTACCTCGTTCATTAACCAATGCACACACAAAAAAAAGGAAAAGGAAGAGGGAGAAATGGGACCTTTAGGGTCTTGTCAGTTAATTATTTTCCAGCAGACATGGAATACAACAACATGTAACTTCTCTCACTTTGTCCTTGGGTCATATTTGACTCCAAATTTTTTTCCTCAACCTCAAAATTGTTTGTCTTTTTAAGTTTAATTCACAGTTTATTAGTACACACACAGAGAGAGAGAGAGAGACACACACACACACACACAGAGATGCAGAGAGAGAGAGAGAGAGACACACACACACACACACACACACACACACACAGACAGAGAGACAAATACAGAGACACACACACAGACTGAGAGACACAGAGACAAAGACACACACACACACACACACACACACAAGACAGAGACAAATACAGAGACACACACACAGACGCACGCAGACAGAGACACAGACACACACACACAGACACAGACACACACACACACACACACACACACACACACACACACACACACAGACACAGACAGAGAGACAAATACAGAGACCCACAGAGTAAGAGACACACACACACACACACACACAGACAGACAGAGAGACAAATACAGACACACACAGACTGAGAGACACAGACACACGCAGACAGAGACACACACACACACACACACACAGAGACAAATACAGAGACACACACAGAGTAAGAGACACACACACACACACACAGAGACACAGACAGAGAGACAAATACAGAGACACACAGAGTAAGAGACACACACACACACACAGACAGAGAGACAAATACAGACACATACACAGACTGAGAGACACAGACACACGCAAACAGAGACACACACACACACGGAGAGACAAATACAGAGACACACACAGAGTAAGAGACACACACACACACACACACACACACACACACACACACACACACACACACACACACGCACACACACACAGAGACATGAATGGTTCCAAAAGGCGTAAGCCATAGACATGTGTATACAGCATCACAGCGTTCATAGCTATTGCTAATTTTCCAATGGCCGTCCCTAAAAGGGCTTTAAAACACTCATGATACCAAACACTACGTACATAAAGCAATACATAAAGCACATAACGCATACAAGACACCTACATCTGTACCCACCATCCCCCCCGCGCCCATACGCCACGCCGTCCCACCCCTATATGTGACTACAGATCTGACAATCAATTAAAAACTTTAGTTTCATTTTAAAAAGTTTCTTTTTTTGTATTGCTGGTTTTGTGCAGCTCATTTCATGCCTCAGCTCCCTCAGTAGAGTTAATAGATAACAGTAACGTCCTACTGACTAAACTTTGACATACAGTATACCCGTCTGTGATTATCCACTCCACATCTTCTGATCTGTTAAACGGGTAAAACAGACGGAGGACAACACAAGGGTTGATTGTAAGAATTGTTTCTACATGCAGCATAAGTGTGGTTGGACAATAATCACTCCATTTGCTTCTGTCAACTCCTGCTCTTGCATGCCCCGTCACACATTTCTGTCCTGGGTTATCTACCTGGCATCATATTTCACAATTTCTGATCAGCATTGGCGTTGGAATTCGGTGTGGATTTCGAGGCGAATGCTGTTTGAGCTTCTAGAGTTGCGAAGACGGGGAAACAATTGGACCGTCTGTGGCGGGGAGGATGGGCAGCGGATGGCATTTATGATCGCGCCTGTGGGTGGGAAAGTGGTCTCCCCCGAAGAAAAGAGTGTCGCGATTGTGTGCTCGGTTCGGGGAGAAAAGGGCAACGGTGTCGCGGCGAGTAACAAGAGAGCCTTGTGACTGGGATGAGACTGGGCGGCTCGACGTCTCCCCCAGGGGTCAGAGGGCACGGCCAGTCGCCTACCCTCTCCGACCAGTAACACTTGATGGGCGGTAATTAGGCACTTGTGCCAACCGTTAACCCTCCCTCCTCAAATCTGACCCATTTTCAAAAAGTTTCTATATCAGAAATATGGGTTTCTTTCAACCAAAATAACGTGGATGGTTCCGTACAACGCTCTTCACAAGTTAAATAAATCTTTTCACTACTTTCATTGAATTTGGGTGTTTTATTCAATTTTATAGCATGTAAAGAAAAATTGATAAAATGTTGAAAAACCTAGGAAAAAATTGTCTGTGTGACAAAAACATCAGAAAAAGTGACAAAAACAACCAGAAAAGTGACACAAACATCAGGATAATCTTCAAAAATGTTTGGAAAAGTGACAAAAACATGAAAAAAGCTTAAAAAAATAAAAATAAAAAAAGTCTTAAAGACGACCAAAACTGTGGGATTTATTATTTTACATTATGACCCAGAAAAACAAAAAGTTGCATGGTCGACGGGGAAGACTAGCCCAGAAATCTAGACGCAGCCAGGGTCATCTAGCAACTCTCCGTTTTGCGGAGCTCAATCAGCGGGGCGGGATAAACGGTTGCCTTTCAAATTAACATGAACCTGTGTTCACCAGCAGCAGCAGCCATAAGCCCCGCCCACCGACTCTATACACGATGTGATTGGCCTGACCAGAGTTTGGTTTTTCCAGCTCGCAAGCCAACGGAGAGTGCCTAGACCCCCCAGGCTGCAAATTACATTTGCTGCCGCTAGGGCGCGTCTAGATTTCTAGGCTAACAAAGAACGGCACTGAAGTTATTCTTAAAAAAGGAAGATGTGTTTGGAGTTTAAAGTTTAATCTATCAACTAGCTCCGCTACCTTCTTAGTTGCTCTGGTTGGTTGGAGCGCTATCCTATTGCGTGCAGAGGGAATTTGAAAGACAACTGTTTATCCCGCCCCCTCGGATTGAGCCCCGCCAGTGGTGAGTTCCAGAGCCCAAGCTAGGGGAGGACAACACAAGGGTTAAAAGCTGAGCAGAGACGGAGAGTGGGACAAAGTGTGAGAGGGACTTTTATGCTCTTTAGAGGAAAAGTGGTCCACAGTCAGTTCGTGAAAAACCCTTTAAACGCTTTAAGCTGCCTATGGGCCAATTTACAATGAAAAGGATGATCATGAGTCAGAGTCCTTCCTGTTTGCCTGGACATTTTTGCTCCATTTCCAGTTAGTTAGTGGTGAGCTGCTTGCGGCTGCTGCCGCCATGGCAACGGCAGCGAAGGCGGAAAACGGTGCGAGAGAGAGCACAAAAGGATACTGTAAAGGAGGAGCTCACCAATTTTAACATGCACTCTAAGAAATCAATCCATAAAATAACAGTATAAGTTCTATCAGCTCATTAATCTGGACTTTGTCCCATAATTTAAAAACAGAAATTTGATGAGTAGCTGTAGTAAAAATACATTTTCTGTTATTTAAAATTCTCTCATACAAAGCTAAAGAAATTCAATCTGTTCCTTAATTTATTCAGAGCCTATTTTTTAAGCCCTTTTGACGCTTGTTGCGATGCCCTTTTCTACGTTTAAAACTTCAAACTTTTTTCTCTTGCTAATCCAAGGGCTGGTTAATAAGAATTTCTTAGAGTGTAGTTTACTAGTCGTCAGGCGTACTAGTAAGCTTGTAGAACAGTTGTATAACGGCTTCTGTGGCTGTGAACGAGAAGTTTAACGCAACCGCGTCCACACTTTTTGGCTCTTCTATCAAATTATTATTAATATTCTGTTCAAACGGCATATCGTTTTAACTGTTTACTTTAGCGTTGTTTTTACAGGAGTCAGCAACGGGAAGCTAAACCGGTGAATTAGCCGTGCTGTACTCTTGGCCAAACTCGGACCCGGAATAACTCTATTTTAGTTTCATCAGTCCACAGCACCTTATTCCAAAATGAAGCTGGCTTGTCCAAATGTGTTTTAGCATACCTCAAGCGACACCGTTTGTGGCGTGTGCAGAGAAAATGCTTTTTCCGCATTACTCGTCCATGCCGCATCTCCTTGTGTAAAGTGCGCTGAATAGTTGAACGATGCACAGTGACACCATCTGCAGCTAGATGATGTTGTAGGTCTTGGAGCTGGTCTGTGGGTTGACTGTGACTGTTCTCACCATCCTGCGCTTCTGCTTATCTGAGATTTTTCTTGGTCTGCCACTTCGGGCCTTAACTAGAACTGTGCCTCTGGTCTTCCAATTCTTCACAATGTTCCTCACAGTTGAAACTGAGAGCTTAAATCTCTGAGACAGCTTTCTGTATCCTTCCCCGAAACCATGACGTTGAACAATCTTTGTTTTCAGGTCATCTGAGAGTTGTTTTGAGGCTCTCTTCAGAGAAGATGCAAAGAGTAGAAATACTTACAATTGGCCTCCTTAAATACCCTTTCTCATGATTGGATTCACCTGTGTATGGAGGTCAAGGGTCACTGAGGTTACCAAACCAATTTTGAGTTCTAATAATTAGTGCTAAAGGTATTGAAATCAATAAAATGACAAGGGTGCCCAAATTTATGCACATGCCTAATTTAGTTTAAATAATTCTTGCACACTTTCCATAAATCATATAAACTTTATTTCACTTCTCAAATATCACGGTGTTTGTCTCCTATATAATATATTTAACTGAAATTTCTTATCCAGACAACCAATGATTTATAAAGGAAAATCATGAAAATTTACAGGGGTGCCCAAACTTTTGCATACCACAGTCTGATCTCAACGCTAGATGGGAGAAATTCCCACACGTTGGACCTTTTAATGCCCATTTTGAATGTAAAATCAAACCGCCACCTGAGTGTCACCCGAGTGTTCTTACTGCTTTCAACCATCAAAGTCACTTTTGTACACTAATTAGTCCATGTACATGTATGAAAAATCACACGTAGCGCCGGAAAAGCACAGCGAAAAGACCGGTAACTGCGTCAGACCGGGTGTGTCTGGAACGGTGTCCAAACATCCCAACAGGCATGACAAGGGGCGTCCTTCTCCTCATCTAACTCACAGCAAAAAAAAGCTAGTAAATGTTTTTTCCCCAAATTTTGTTATCATTTCTTTATTAGGGAGATACTATGAGGTTACTTTGTGGAAAGTGTCCAGCGTTTATTGGAGCTCGACCCTTACTGAAGACGAGAAATCATGGTTACCGTTTAGACATTCCTTGCGATTTCCCCCAACCAATCATAACTTTTAATCCAGTGTTTAGGAAAAAAAAAGAAGAAATGTAAAGAATAAAGTGTTAAAAAAGCCCCCCCCAAAAAACAGGAAAGTATGCACACATTCCATCAGCAGCTTATAGTTGATGGTATCTGTTGCAGCTTTCATTTCTCCACACTGCCCGAATGCATTCTCCACACAGCAACAAAATTTCATTTGGACTGCAGCCAAGAAACCAGACCATTTCACAGCTTAAGAAAATGCTGGATGACAACAAAAAAAAACACCACCACCACCTGTCTGACCCCCCCCCCCACACCCCGTCAGTTAGGATTAATTTGCTCTGCGTTGATTTAAAGGTGGATTAAAGTCTGACCGTGGAGCAGAGGGAAGCCGCAGATGTCAGAGCTGCGTCGCCTCCGTTTTGAAGCGTTGACTGACGCCACTCGGCTTCTCGGAGGCGTGAAGTCCAGTTGGTTTTCGGTCTCCAGAGGTTCAACTACAGCTGGGGGGTGTTAATGGTTGAACCTGCTGGTTTAACTGGCATGTTTGGTGTCAGAAAGAGACACTGAGGACTTAACATTTCTGTTTCTTAAGTAGGG
This sequence comes from Perca flavescens, assembly GCF_004354835.1. NCBI lineage: Eukaryota > Metazoa > Chordata > Actinopteri > Perciformes > Percidae > Perca > Perca flavescens. The sequence continues at coordinate 16,689,826 of NC_041354.1, forward strand.
CAGGGGTATCGAGTTCTATACTCTCTAGGCACCGACCAAAATTGCCTCTATAGTATTGAGTAGGGCTGTGACGGTATAGTTTTTTTTTTTTTTTTTTCTTACCGCGGTGAAGAAACAACGCATCACATCAGGCGCGGACCGCACCGAAAACGCAACTATTTTTCATGTGCGTGTTGGGAAAATATTTTTATGTAATTTTGACACGACTACATTTAATAAATGACATGGTGATGTTTGAAAGTCTCTAGGTTTTGACATAAAGGCAGATATAAATGTAATTTATAGGGGTGTGACGAGACGTTTACTCCACGAGACGAGACACATCACGAGATTGGGTTCACGAGAACGAGACAAGATTTCTCGTCGAGGTGAAAAGTTGTCTCGTGAGGCGATGTGATGTCAGCGTGATGGAGCGTGGAGTTACTATTGAAGATCCCCCCCCCTGCCACTTTTAAATCATTTGTGTGGCAACATTTTGGTTTTCCTGCGGAAATAATAAACGGCGAAAGAGTGACAGACAAGACGAACACAATATGTAAACATTGTAAGAAAAAAATGCCGTATACCGCGGCTAACACGAGCACTATGCAAAAACACTTACAGCACCACCACAGCTCTCTACTAACTACTAACTACTGCACCCGCGACTCGCGGGTGCAGTAGTTAGTAGTACGGCATTTTTTCTTACAATTGCCTCACGAGACAACTTTTCACCTCAATGAGAAATCTCATCACGTTTTAATCTCGCGAGATCTCGTCACACCCCTTGTAATTTATATAATATAGTTTTTCATCTTAGCATGTTTCCTTAATATCTGATGTAAGCCTGGGCGATACGGCGAAAATCAAATATCACAATATTTTTTACCAAATACCTCGATATTGATACCGCAACGATATTGTAGTGTTGACTATTGGTGCTTTCACAAAATATTACACAATGAGATTTTTGATAAATAATCATCAGTAATGTTGATATAATGACTAAGTGGGTAAAGGCAAATAATAGAACAGTTACAGTCTGGTAAGTTCAGAAAAAGACATCACTTTACTGTAATGCAGCCACTTATGCCATATTATCCAAAATCTAAGACGATATCTAGTCTCATATCACGATATCGATATATTGCCCAGCTCTAATCTGATGACAAATTGGGGTAATTTTTGGATTTATTACAGTAAATATATTACATATTGGACCTTTAAACTACTAATAATCATTACCGGCCCTGAAAAAAACCGTATCAGTCGATCCCTATGAACAACATTGCGTTCCGTCCCAAAAACCTCAAACCTACAATCTGAGTCATCGCCTCCTTCGATCAATGAAAGGTGTTTTGGGTCCCGTTTAAGGAGATTCCAAGGGATGCATAATCTGAATTTTGAAGGTATTTTTTGTGCTTTTTTTCTTAATGTTTCTTATCCTTCAGGGAATCTTTTTTTTTTTTTTTTTTTTTTGCCCCTTGAGATGCACTGTACACTCCTTAACTTCTGGAGGAATCCCACCAGTCCCACAATGACGTTTCGGGCTGTTTTTTTTAAACTGGCATGTTGGGTCCGTGCAGGCTTTTGGGACTGATGCAGTCTGTGCGCATCCTATCAAGTCCCTAATGATCCACTTTCCCATGGACATCTGACAAGCATTTCCTTCCTCTGCCTCCATCCGTCTGTCCGTCTGAGCCTCTCTCCACCGGCAGTATCTTTTTTTTTTTTTTTTTTTTTTTCGTTCTTCACACGGTAAAACAGGCATTGGGTTTCACCGGGGTTAAATGTTGGAAAATACGGACGTGGCACTTGAAGTAATCCCTCTGTAACAGAATACATGAGGTCACGTCTTATTTGCCCATGCCTTCAGGGCTGTGGAACATCGCTGTGTCGTTCGGCCATACAGTTGGCCATGGGTTAGCATGAAGAAAGGGAGGAGACAGAAGCAGGGATAGCAGCATGGTCGGTACATGCCAGCTTCCATCTGGGCTTTGGAGAACAGCCAAGTCAAAAAAAAAAATATAAAAACATCTGGTCACTGACTTGAAGTAAACGGTTCATGGTCTGTGTTGGTAAAATAGTCATATTCAATAGCAGTAACCAAGGGCGTAACTTTGGGTTCCACATTGGGAGAGGGAGGGGGTGGTGGGGGAGGGGACTTAATGGGGGAAATTATGTAGAAATGAACTACAAAACAGTTGCCTAGTTCGTGGTCTGTTAATCATCTTGCTTGTTTTGCATTTGGTTAACGTGAAAAACAGAAATAAGTTCAGAGCCGGAGACGTGCGATTGCAACTGAGATAGAGAAATTGGAAAAAGTGAGTGTGTGTGTGTGTGTGTGTGTGTGTGTGTGTGTGTCTGGGTACTGTATGAAATGATAGCTTGCAGACATGCTGTAGTTGTTGTTCAGGACTGGGCTGTTCAGTGGGAGAGCTGCGCGCTGTTTTACTGGATAGCTTCCAGATGTGAATGTGTACACTGTGCACAAAGTCAAACAGGATTCACATGCTGGTGCAGAAGAAAAGGTTCCCTATTGTCATTTATCATGTTAAAAAAAAAAATGGAATTCCAGTAGGCCTTTAACGATGATTACATCATTGTCTAATTGTCAATCTTTTTCCATAATCACGGTTTCTTTGTTTAACCAAATTAACCGCTAATATTAGCTAAGGGCTTTAGGCATATGACTGGTAATTAGTGATGTTGTTTAGATGTGCCAAATTGTATATATGTATATATATATATATATATATATATATATATATATATATATATATATATATTATAATTATTATTTAAATTATTAGTTGTTGGTACTTGACCCTAAAAATATTCATAGCAAAAAAAAAAAAAAAAAAAGGTGTCTGTGTGGGGGGGGTTATGTTTTATGATGATAATAAAGAGGTGTGTGTTTGTGTTATTACATTATCTGGGTCACATGACAGAGATATATATACCCAAAAGATGTCTCCTAGGATTCATTCATAACTTTCATTTGTTTAAATAAGTAATACATAAAAACATCTTTTTAAATTTGACTGAAAGAGACCATTATATTGTTAATCGCAATTATTTCTGAGACAATTAATTGCGCAGCAACAATGTTGAATTGTTACAGCTCTGAATTCCACCAACCCAATTTGAGCCGCCTGATTGGTGCAACAGCTGCAGCAGCTGTGCCACTGTGGGATTAACCAATAGCAGGTGCCCTACGTGGGAAGTGGACCACCCGGCGCGCCCCACGCTCGCCCTCTGGTTGGATTCTATACTCCTACTCCGCTACATTACAGGGAGAAATATTGGACTTTTTACTCTGCTACATTCATCTGTTACAGCTTTAGTTACTAGTTACTTTAGTTACTCCGCTACATTCATCTGTTACAGCTTTAGTTACTAGTTACTTTATTTACTCCGCTACATTCATCTGTTCCAGCTTTAGTTACTAGTTACTTTAGTTACTCCGCTACATTCATCTGTTCCAGCTTTAGTTACTAGTTACTTTAGTTACTCCGCTACATTCATCTGTTCCAGCTTTAGTTACTAGTTACTTTAGTTACTCCGCTACATTCATCTGTTCCAGCTTTAGTTACTAGTTACTTTAGTTACTCCGCTACATTCATCTGTTACATCTTTAGTTACTAGTTACTTTAGTTACACCACTACGTTAATCTGTAACAGCTTTAGTTACTAGTTACTTTACACATTTCTGCACACATGTAGTTTATAAAATCTGATGTTTTATTATAAATGAAACTAGCCAACAATATAACGGCCTACAAGTCCAGCCATAGGTGTAATTTATGGGGTGGTGGGGGGTGGGTGTAATAATAATAATTAAAACCGGGCTTTTTCCATGGTTTTTGTTCCTTTTCAACAGATGTATTGCTTTTTTCAGAGTTTTTGTCACATTTATTGAGGTTTTTTGGACAAACAAACTTTTAACACTTTTTTTGACGCCTTTTGTTGACTCTTTGGACCCTTTTTTTTGATAATTTTACCGCTCTATGTGACCCTTTTTTGGAGCATTTTTGGACGCTTTCAATGCTTTGTTTCCACTTTCGGATTTGTCTGCATCGAGGCTTTTACTTTTAATACTACTAACTCCATTGTCCTGACTTTTACTTGTAACTGAGTATTTTTTTACAGTGTGGTATGAGTACTTTTACTGCAGTATAGAATCTGAATACTTGACTTGAGCCATGTTACTGGTTAGTGGTTGCACGCCGTTCGTCGTTCGACTGCTCATGACTGTTTTCCCGAGATGGCGCCCGCCTGTATACGTGAACGGTTCTGTCTTTCTAAACGATGTTTTTAATAAACTGTCTGTACACTTACAAAGTTCTCAATGCTTCGGTTAACATGTAGGGACCCTCATTATGCTACCGTGGGAGTGTGGTGATATTTTGAGCCTTGTTAGTGGTGTAGAAATAGCAATTTCTTTTTACTTTAGCTTTAACGACTAGCGTTATAAGCTAATTAGCGGTTTGCGCTAAAACTGGTCACATTTGATTAGCATGAAAACATATCCCAGAGAACGGTCGACTCGGTACACACGTGTTATTAACCCCCAGGTTCATTTTGCGCCAGATTTTTCCTTTAAACTCAAACTGAGTCTTTGTCAAAGTTACAGTTTTACTTTTACTTTTCTCTGACTGAACACTTGAGATTTATTTAAAACTTTCACATCATTAATAAACCTTGGGAACCCCCCCCGCGACCTCCAACCTCTGTGACTTTAAATGCAGACATTTGGTACATTCTGGCTCTCTTCTGTGGTGAGTCTGCGACGACAGGCCGCCCCCAGGAGATCACTAAGTGGAAGTGTCCTCAGAGACGGGACCTTTTTCTTCCCTTGTGATTCTGATTTATGAGAATATAATCTATGGGAACTAAAACATCAGCAGTTTCTTCACATCAAGTTGAACTCCCTCGCCCCCCACCCCCAGCCTTACAGAACCTGTCGAAAATAGAAAGTTAGGAACTGGAATCCAGCGATAGTTAGGTCATGGTTGGTTTTGTTTAGATATGCCTAATTGTAATTATATTAGTACTATATACTGTTTTTATTATTTCAATTGTTAGTTGTTGGAACACACACACACAGACACACTCACAGACAGACAGACATGCACAACACAGACACACACACACACACACAGACAGACAGACAGGCACAACAACACACACACGACCCTATACACCAAGCGTGTAACTTTGGGTTCAACATTGGCGGGGGGCGGGGGAACATCCCGGGACATGTCTGCTTGTATTGAGAAACGCAACAAAAGCATTGAAAAAAATTGTAGATTAAAAAAAAAAAATTTGAAAAAAAGAGACAAAAACCTCGGAAAAATTGTCAATGTCAAAATGCAACAAATGACTGGAAAAAAAGACAACAAAAACTCAGAAAGAAGCAACAAAAACCCTCCAGAAAGGCTACAAAAACATTGGGGGAAAAACCCTCCAGAAAGGCTACAAAAACATTGAAAAAATGGTCCCAAAACCCCCCTCTTAAAACATGAGTCAACTATATTGTTAACAGCAATTATTTCTGAGACACTTAATTGTACAGCAAACATTTGGAATCGTTCCAGCTTTATTTCTAAGAAAGCAGATTGATTTCAGCCAGTGTTGAGCGATCCGACCTGTGGTGTGCAGTTTGACCCTGGGGGGTCAGCGTGGTTTACGGTTTGTTGATGCAGAGCCACTGGGGCGGATCAGTCGAGTCGCTGACTCATTTAAAGCACTCTCCTAAACTCGTTGTTCTTCCTGCAGTGAAAACCTTGTGCGTTTTACCGAGTTTTAACACACCCTAACCCAGTGGTTCTCAAACGTTTTTTCAATAATGTACCCCATTTGAGTTGTGTTTTTACCCCCTGACCAGCGATAGATTTATCAAACTGAAAAACATTTCAATGTTAATGAAAAAAGGCAACAGAAACTGTAAAAAGTGGGTAGAAAGAAAGAAGTAAGGCAAGAATAGGTGGAAAATAGTATCAAAAACTTAGAAAACAGCGACAGAAACCTTGTAAAAAGCCACCGAGAAAAGTAGAAACTTGGAAAAAAGTGACAAAAACCTTGGAAAAGTTGGAATTGTTTTTTGAAAAATTGACATAAACTTCGACAAACTTGGAGAAAAAAAGAAGACCGTAGAAGGAAGGAAGGAAGGAAGGAAGGTCGAAAATAGTGACAAAAAGCGACTAAAACTTTAAAAAAGTGACAAACTTCAAAAACGGTAGGGCTGGGAATCACCAGAGACCTCACGATACAATATCATTACGATACGATATTATTGCGATTTTAAACATATTATTACCTTTTTTTCCCAATTTCAAATTATGTCCCCAATGGCATCTGTGTATCCATAGAGTATTGCCACGGAAAATACCGCGATCCTATGCTGTATTGATTATTTTTCCCCCACCCCTAAAAAACGGCAAAAAAAATTAGAAAAAAGTGCTTCCCCCGCATAGCACTAACCCCCCTTTGACCTCCCCCTGTCTGAGCCACCAAAACATTAACACTTTCTAAGTTTTCCCTTTTTAAATAACTTTTCATCATTTCTGTGCTTGAAACTGACCCTGTCTTTGTCACTTTTCCAATGTTTTTTTTTTTTTATTCATGGTGATTAACCTAATTTATGACATTATACCTACATTTTGAGTAAAAAAGAAGCAGAAATTATGAATGATGTTGACTAATAGTTAAGATCAGAGGATGTTGAGTGGATCACAGACTGCTTTATGTCAGAGTTTAGTTTTGAAACCATTTAAACATTTTTTTTTTCAAATGCTATAACATTGAATAAAAGGAAGTAATCATTAATTTGACCTGTGAAGAATGTATCCATACAACAGACATGCATGCATCCATGATATTTTTGGGCAATATGGTTGAAAGAAACCCATATTTCTGTCAATTTTGACCCGAGGACCATACAAGGGTTAACTTTCTGACTCTGAATTTCCCGTTCCCCCCTTTCCTGCAGGCATCTCTTTGCTCCAGCTAATTGGAGACCCGCCGCCGGATGAGATTGGCCGCAGCTACGGGCCGGGGGGAGAAACGGCCTACGTCTTCACCCCCGCGGCGGTGTCGGGCCAGCCGGCCCTGGCCCACGTCCCCAACCCTTTCCACCGCCACTTCTCTCTCCTCTTCCACGTCAAGCCGTCCACCCCCGCGGCCGCCGTCCTCTTCTCCATCACCGATGGGCCCCAGAAGCTCATGTACATCGGCGTCAAGCTCGGCGCGGTGCGCTCCGGCCGCCAGGCGGTGCAGTTCTTCTACACCGAGCCCGACTCGGAGGCTTCGTACCAGGCGGCCAGCTTCCAGGTGCCGAGCCTGGTGGACACCTGGAGTCGCTTCTCGCTCGCCGTCTTCGAGGAGCAGGTGACCTTCTACCTGGGCTGCGACTCGGAGCCGCAGGTGGTAAAGTTTGAGCGTTCGCCGGATCCCATGGAGCTCGACACGGGCGCCGGGATCTTTGTGGGTCAGGCAGGAGGAGCCGACACCGACAAGTTCCAGGTAACGTTAGAATAACACCAAATGATGTGGTGTTAAAACTGTAAACGGACCATTGGTGGAAGAAGTATTCAGATCCTTTACTTGAGTAAAAGTACTCATACCACCCTGTGAAAAAATACTCTGTTACAAGTAAACGTCCTGCATTGAAAATGTTACTTAAAGTGCTCATATTATGCTCATTTTCAGTTTTTAATTTAGTTTAATTTTCAAAAAACACCATATATTTGTATTTGCACATTGCTGCAGCTCCTCCTTTCACCATGTGTGTTGAGCACTCTGTTTTAGCTACAGAGTGAGACATCTCACTTCTGTTGCATCTTTGTTGGGAGTCGCACATGCTCAGTACCTAAGTAAGGACTACTAGCCAGTCAGAAGCAGAGTATGAGGGCGAGCCCTGACAGTAGCTAGGTAAGGACTACTAGCCAGTCAGAAGCAGAGTATGAGGGCGGGCCCTGACAGTACCTAGGTAAGGACTACTAGCCAGTCAGAAGCAGAGTATGAGGGCGGGCCCTGACAGTACCTAGGTAAGGACTACTAGCCAGTCAGAAGCAGAGTATGAGGGCGGGCCCTGACAGTAGCTAGGTAAGGACTACTAGCCAGTCAGAAGCAGAGCATGAGGGCGTGCCATGCTAGCAGCTAGGTGAGCATTATAACGTGTGTTCCTAAGTGACCACGTTGGTCTCTGAAGTAAAGGCTGGACTACAATAGAGCTGTTTGGAGCAGTTGGTGAACAGTGGTTTCTGTTGGAGATGATAAGTCCCTTTGGGGGGGGGTTTGGGCTTTTTCACTTTGTAAACCTATAACATGCTCAAAAAAGATATATAACCCAATAAAGGAAGGGGAAAAAGCCAAATAGCACTTTAAATACAGTACTTGAGAACTGACACTATTGATGTTTTTTTTTTTTTTAGAATTGCTTTTTTGTGTGTTCTAAATTTGGACAAAAGAAGGCTGCACTTTTCATCTGCATTTGGAGAAGTTATCATTACACTTTAAAATACAGACTTTAGAAGATCCACGTGCAGGTTTGAAACAAATTCAACTATGAATTTGATGAAGAACAACATCCTTGTATATAAAAATATTCTTTTACTGACATACAAACAGACTCTAGAGTATATTATATAACTTAAGCATTGTCTTCAATGAGTAAATGTACATCACTTTACATTGTCTGCTGTGTAACTTGTGAACAAAATAATTTTGTTGTAACTTTTATAGACTATAACATCTGTATATTAGAGATGCACCTATTTTACACACTAGCATTTGGAAGAGAAGTCCATTTTTTTTTCAGGCTATAAACTCTGGGGTACCAGCAGAGGAAATGCTCAAGTGCTGAAGAGATGTTTGGCATCACATTTCTGTCAGAAATGAATGAAAACCTGCTCCAAATGTCACCCACGGGATGTGGAAAAGTCAGAGTAGTTCACTGTGTGCTAACAGAGCAGGTGTGTGTGTGTGTGTGTGTGTGTGTGTGTGTGTGTGTGTGTGTGTGTGTGTGTGTGTGTGTGTGTGTGTGTGTGTGTGTGTGTGTGTGTGTGTGTGTGTCTCTCTCTGTGTGTGTGTATCTGGGTCTCTGCGTGTGGAACACCACCGTCTAATGCCTTGCTGTGTAATATACTCTCTGTGATCTACCGACAGGTAACTTCTTAACCACAAAATAGCTGAGTGTTTAAAACCATAACTCATAAGTTTACCAGTTAAGAGATCATGATCAATCACGTCAAACGCAGCCTTGAAATCTAGCACAAATGTGCCCACAAGCATCGACCGGTCAATTGATGCAAGCCGGCTATCAGACGTTTGTAACATAGCGGTGCCAGTAGAGTGACCAGCTCTAGATGCATGTTGGAACATAGAGGTTAAACCATTTCTAGAAAGATAGTCTTCAATTTGCACAGATACAATTTCTTTCTAAAAGTTGACTAAGCACAGGCAAGATGCTGCTAGGCCTGCTGATTGGACCATTAAAAGTTGACTTTTTGTCTTTTGGAATAGGAGAAATCTGGCCTTCTTTCCATAATGTCGGACAAACACCGCTGATCGAGCATCCATTAAAAATATGAAAGACAGATTTGGAAATGTATGAAGCAGATATTTTCAACAATTTACAGTTTAGGTGGTCAGTAGCTGCAGGCTGATCAGTTCCCCGAGAGTACAATAATCTCTCTACTTTATCAACATGGCTCACAGGCAACAGGAAGGGCAGACTTAACCCTCCGCACTCTTGTAAATCTGTTACTTGACCCCCCCTGTGGCCTGTTGACCTCTGACCTTTCAGCTTGCGCCCAGCCAGTGACCCGGGTCATGACAAAAGTTGAAACTGCAAATTTGTCCAAACACTTTTTATTCTGAGCTGCTATGTCTGGGCTTTTTCTGACAAAATCATCGGTTTTTCAAGGCCACAAACTGGTCTCCAAGGCACAGTATTCTCACATGTCCAGCGTTATAATATAAGTCTTAAATCCAAACTGTCTGCAGTGTTTCCCACAGATTAGAAAGCAATTTGTGGCGCTCATCTGGATTGAAGCAGCAAGCATTCAGTGTAAGAGTAAAAAAATGACATAACATTATTTATAATAAGTTTATTTGATTCACAGCTGCTACATTTGGTGTTTTGACCTCGACAACCCAACTGCATTTTACCGCAAACTTGCAACTAGTTAACTTTCTGAAGCGGGCGCAATCGCTTGTTTGCTAAGAGCCGGGTTGGGATTCCAGCATTAACACGCTGACAACATTGTATTCAGAATATGAAATATTTTTAGAGCACTTTTTAATGTGTATTTGTGTAAAGGTGTTCACGAGATAGATACCAACCTTTCGTGAACTTGTGAATTTGGCCAGCCATCTTCTCTTGTTTTCATGGAGACAGACGCTGTGTGCACGGAGGTGTGTGTGTGTGTGTGTGTGTGTGTGTGTGTGTGTGTGTGTGTGTGTGTGTGTGTGTGTGTGTGTGTGTGTTCATCTGTTATAGCTTTAGTTACTAGTTACTTTAGTTACTCCACTACATTCCTCTGTTACAGCTTTAGTTACTAGTTACTTTAGTTACTCCGCTACATTCATCTGTTACAGCTTTAGTTACTAGTTACTTTAGTTACTCCGCTACATTCATCTGTTACAGCTTTAGTTACTAGTTACTTTAGTTACTCCGCTACATTCATCTGTTACAGCTTTAGTTACTAGTTACTTTAGTTACTCCGCTACATTCATCTGTTACAGCTTTAGTTACTAGTTACTTTGCATGTTAAGATTTCTGCACACATAAACACATGGAGTTTATAAAATCTGATGTTTGATTCTAAAGTAAACTAGCATCCCATCCGTTGGCTGTGTGGCTTAGTTGTGTTTGATTCAGAGCCCGGTTGAAACGCTGTAATGGTCATGTCTCATTGGCCTGTTACCGTGCCACTCGCACATGTTAGTGCACGTCAGCGCAGAGACAACGAAATGGAACGATTCAGAGAACACAAAGAAAAGTTGTGTCATGTTCTCTTTATTTATATATTTTATACTGTCCAACCAGTAGAACATGTCCTGTTCTGTAGACATTTATTTGTCTACATTATTTATTTCTTCATGTTGGACCAGTCCAATATGACCGTCAGTTGAAATAAACCTTGTGTTGTTAAAAAACTTGTTTAATTTGTTACGAATCTATTTTGATACGTTTTCCCGTAACTTTTGCAATTTTACGTATGTTTAAAAATACTGAAATTAATATCGACATCGCAATATTCATAATCAATAACGCAATATCACATTTTGTCAATATCGTGCAACCCTAGAATGTGTGTGTGTGTGTGTTTTCAGGGTGAGATTGCAGATCTGAGAGTGGTGGGAAACCCTCGGGCTGCCGAGCGTTTGTGCGACGACGAGGACGACTCTGACGCCGTGAGTGTTCCGTTTCTTTTCCCACGTCAGCGTTTCAGTCCAAGTGTCTGAATGTGTGAAAAATCTCTCTCCGTCTCGCAGGCGTCTGGTGACTTTGGCAGCGGCGACGGCGACAGGAGACAAACAGGAAACACCGTGAAGGTCGGTCTTTTCAGTTTTACACCACCAAACGAAACTTGAGACTGCTGTCATTTGAATTTAAAAGAAATCTGCTCAATACGAATCCCTGCAGTTATTTGGTATGCAAATACATGAATGCATGGCCTGGGGGGGTGGGAATGTTACAACTAATTACCACCAATACAGCATATTAATTAAAGATATAATAAAGATATTTGATAAAGGCACAAATTGTTGCAGAAAAACCCACCAGAATGCAGGAAATTAAGTGTCTGATGCTTAACATTTCCTGGAGGACGACCACCAGACCTCCCGGTTATAATTTGACCCCCCATTCTCGCTAGATACTGTAGGTGGAGATCTCAACCCCCATTCTGTTTTGCAGACCACCCCTGCTTCCCTCCGGCCGGTACCTGAACCCCCTCTGATATCCTCAACCGGAACCAGACTCAAAGAAACAGGTAAAAGGTCGTCAGCGGCGCCGTCAGTGGAACAGGGCTAATGTCTAATATTAATAATAATATATCCTAAACTCAAATATCGGAATGGTAGAAAGAAACAAGACATTTGAATATCACGAGAGAGAGAAAACACGGTGCTACCACGGCTATCTGACACACACACACACACACACACACACACACACACATACATGCACACATGCACACACACAAATGCACACGCACACACATCACATGCACACATATACGCACAAACACAAATACACACACACATATGCACACATGCACACACACACACACACACATACACATGCACACACATATACACACACATAAACACACGTATACACATGCACAGAAATGCATACACACACATATATACACATGGGCACGCACACATATACACACATGCACACACACACAAACCCATACACATGCACAGACATGCACACACAGACACACACACACACACACACATATATACACTTGTATACACCTGCACACACACACACACACACACACACAATACACACACACATGCACGCACACACACACATATACACATGCACACACATATACACACACATACCAATCACACAAACACATGCACACACACAGACACACACACATATATACACTTGTATACACCTGCACACACACACACACACACAAATACACACACACACATATGCACACATGCACGCACACACACACACACATATACACATGCACACACATACACACATGTACACACACATACACAATCACACATGCACAGACATGCACACACACACACACACACACGTATATACACTTGTATACACTTGCACACACACATACACACACACACACACATACACACACACACACTACGACTTCCAAACTTTCTGAATTTGAAGAATTGATAAATTAGGATAATACCGATAAAAAAGAAAGTACAAGTAAGTAAAGCAAGTACAAGTAGAACTTTGCGAGTTTAAAACCAGATTTTCAAAATTTTCTGAAAGGCACAAGTGAGATGTTTAGTTTGAACGTGCTGGTGAGATCTGGAACTCTTTGGCTCCCTCTGGTGGATAGTTAAACAAGTAAAGCACATCTGGTTCTGCATTAGAGTCGATTAGATAGACTTTAAAATAACACATATACAAGTGGCAAATAAAAATGTACAACCCACTTAAATAGTATTTATAAAAGATATAAGTACACTCAGTGATGAAGTGTTAGATGAAGTGGCAGGAGTAGTTTCTTTAAACTGTCACTTGAGTATTAAATAAATGGCTTGTAAGGAAAAAAGAAATTCACTTTTGGTAAAAATGTATTTGAAAATCCTAAACTTTACTTATTTATTTTTTCTGTCGCCTAACAAAAAAAATGAAACACTACAGACATTAACAAGCCAACACTTGCCTCATGCAGCCAATAAAGTTATGTTTGTGTCAGCGGCGGAAGAAGTATTTGGATCCTTTATTCCAGTAAAAGTACTAATACCCAGTGTTTCCTCTATGTTGATTTTGTAGTGGCGGCCCGCCATGGCAAAATTTCTCCTGGTACGCTATCAGAAATAGGGCAGACGCACAATGTAGTCGCGTTTGCCTTTTAAATTATCCTGCCGACATAATGCACAAAAAAGCTTCAAAACTGTCAAATAGAGCATTATAAGCATAAAAAAATGGGTCCAAAGCTTCAAAAAGAGTGTTTAAAGCATCAAAAAAAGGGTTGAAATCGAATACTATATATTGTTGGCTGGTTTAATTTATAATCAAACATCAGATTTTATAAACTCCATGTGTTTTGTGTGCAGAAATCTTAATGTGTAAAGTTACTAGTAACTAAAGCTGTCAGTACCGCAACATTTGGACTTAAGTACAGTACTGGAGTAAATGTACTTAGTTACTTTCCACCGCTGGTTTGTGTTGCCTGTAGACGTCAGGTTTCGGCAGCCGTCGGTGGAGAGCAGCCGGCCCGGATCGCCGGGCCCGAGAGGTGGATCGTCGGGGGCAACGGGTTGTGCCTGGCAGAAGGACAGATTAGGATTATGTCCTAATCAACATGTGGCCATCCTATCACAGGATAGAATGAGCGCTGCGTCTCTCTAGCTGTCATGTGTTAAAACTAAGTAACTTTTCCATAATGTAATGTAATGAACAATTCCGCTCCCAGCCTGTAGGGGAGCGACGCGGGAAAAGTTCTCTAGTGTTGCTTTAAACCGGGGTGGTGAGCATGTTGGTGGAGGTCGGTCGACATCTTGTTGTCCCTTTTGTCATGAACCCGCTCAAATTCCCCGATAAAAGATTCTAATTTTATTAACCCATTGGTGCAGCATGAAATTCCGTGCACCGACAGTTTGCGTCCACTAAACGTTCTGTTTTTGCCACTGACAGGCTCAGATTCATATTCTAAGTGTCTGACAACATTATGGAAAGGACCCTTACAAAGATGGACCTATTTAAAACCTCTTTAAGACCTCTGTTTAACCAGAACATCTCTGAGGTCACTAGCGCTAAACCCACCAGACTCAATTTAAACAAACAAATAATATTAGCGTGTATAGAGCCAACATATTTTCACATGTAAATCGGTAAACTTTGTTTTTATTTCAACCAAAACTAGATTGTGATGGATGGAAAAGTGGAAAGACGACCCAAAACGGCTTTTCACAGTTTTATTTTGTTTCTGTCGACTGTGAATGAAATGTGTTTTACGATCCCAAAATTACTGTTTATATTCAAGGAGTCTGGTGGGTTTAGCAAATGCAATTTTGCAGATGTTATGTTTAAAAAAAGGATCTTACTCTTTAACAGAAAGGTCATCCTCCTTAGAAATCCTTTCCATAATGTTGTCAGATCCTTAGAGTATTAATCTAAGCCTGTCAGTGACCAAACAAGCACTTTTGTGGATGTAAATTGAAGATGCACAATTGCCCATTAAATTACGTTGTAGCTTGTTTCACTGACTGCCGACTGCAGCGATCTCGCTTAATACTGGACCAATGTCAAAGATTGTTGTTCCCATCAGTCACTTAGACACAAAAACATGGGAAAATAGGGTTGGAAAAAAAGCAAAGTTACCCTTTAAGTGCATAACATGTGGGGTCAGTATGTGAACTCTTGCTTTTGTTTTGAGCATGCATTTACAAGTGGAGCTGATTACCGTCTTCTGTTCTGCATGATGTATCGACGCCGGGCTCCAAAACCAAGTTCTTCCTTATTTATTTTGATGTGACGCGTCCTTCAGGTCCCGGCGGCGCTAAAGGGGAGAAAGGCGACAAAGGAGCAAAAGGCTCAGTGGGGGACACGGGCCCCGCAGGGCCGAAGGGAGACTCAGGCTCCAGCATCACTTCCTCTGGTTCGTCCTCTCAGGGCGGAGAACGCGGACAGAAGGTAGAAACATCCCTCTGTGTATCTGGGTCATCAGCTGCATACAGTACTTATACATTACATATTTGTCTTTTCTTTCTTTATTTCAGGGAGAAAAAGGTGCAAAGGTACGTTAACGTTGTTCACACGGCAGGAGAATTTATTCTTATAGTTTTTTCTACGTTGCTTTCACACCTATCTCGTTTGGTCCGTTTTATCCAAATAGAGAACATGGGCGCACGCTCTACCAAGTGAGTAACCCAGGCGCCCATGTTTGACGCTTTTTGACGTATTTTTCAGCGTTTTTTTTAGACTTATTTTTAATTTCTGGTTTTTTTCCGCCATTGGATGCTTTTTTCAGCAGCTTATGAAGTTTTTTTTATTGCTTTTAACAGTTTTTTTTTTCCTACGAAATTCGACAATGTTTTGGATGTTTGTGTGTTGTTGTTGTTGTTGTTGTTGTTTTTTTACGTTTTTGACTTTTTTTCGCCACTTTTTTTCAATTAGACAATTATGTGATAATTTTTTACAGGCCTCTCTGAATATCTCTTCTCCATTTCCTCCCCACCAGGGTAGTTCTGGCTTCGGATACTCCGGTAATAAAGGAGAACGTGGGGCCCCGGGGCCTCCGGGGCTCCCCGGTCCCCCCGGTCCTGCAGCGGAGGTGGTTCGGCTCGGGGATGGCTCTGTGGTGCAGCAGGTGTCTGGACCCCCCGGACCGCCGGGACCACCGGGGTCAGACGGGGCCCCAGGACCTGCAGGAACCGATGGAGAACCTGTGAGTACAGAGTATTTTTAGGATAAACCCCTGGAGATGAATCGTGCCATTTTGCGTGGTGGTCCTTAAAGGTGCCGTAGGTAGGATTGTGAAGATCCAGGACTTAGCCAAAAAAAATTAACATAGACAACTTCTCAGTCCCTCCTCCCTTTCTGCTAAAGCCCAAAACGGTCTCCTAAGCCCCTCCCCCCACAAGGGAGAATGAATGCGTGGGCATGAGCAGTGATTGACACGTAGTTAGACACGGAATATTAGTGGTGGAATATCACTAACCTAATACATGGGACATACATTTAAATGCCCTCTTTAAATAGACCGTATTACTGCCACTGGTAGGGGCAGTAAATGAACCTACTTTCACTTAACTACGGTGGCGTTAAGTCTAGACTCAATCAGATGTCCGTGATCTGTGTAACGACAGTACAGTGGAATGTTTGCCTTCAACAGAGCGACAGTAATAACCTAAAATACTCTGCACATGAACAGATGTGCAATATTAGCTCACACATAAAATAGCACCCTCGTAAATTAGCCTACTGTTGCTAACGTACATTCATAAATCCTGCATAACATCGTCATCAGACTTACTTATTGATGCACGCACACAGCAGTATCCACAAAGTTAGTCCAATGAGGGGATAGAGGAAAGTGTGATAATGTTCCACGTTAACGCCTTTTATCGCATGCTGATACGTTACTAGTCCAGGTACAGCGAGCTACTATACTGACAGGGAGAGAGAGAGACTATATCACTAAAAATAGGTTGCACATAGCTAGTTGCTAGTTTAAGACCGACGCAGTTGTCAATTTCCCGTCCACTAGGATTAGCGTGTGTCTGACAGGGTGGGGGGCGTGGCATCACAATGGTGGATCTCCATCGTGATGCCGGTCAACCATCACGATGGAAGATGATATCGTCCATCGGCACAACCCTAATTGGCAGATGCATTCCACTGGATTTTGACTTATTGATAATGTTTCACAAAGTAAAAATAAAATATATATATATAGAAATATAAATAAAATCCCCTAGCCACACACAAGGGCTCCTGCACACTGGCTGCGTGGTGGGAGCGTGTCATCTGCATGCCGTGGCCGTTTTTATTGGGCTCCCATGTTAAAGCCCCAGTGTGTAACGTTTGTAGTTGTTAAGGGGATCATCAAAATCTGTGTTGCCCGTTCACAAACCTGTCCTTTTTCATGAATATTGACCACCACCATCAATTTCAAGTATTCCTATTGGCTTGGAATTTTACATTTGAGCTTGCTTGAACTGGGGTAGACGCTCCATAATGATGCGCCACTTTGAAATACTTTAGCCGGTAAGGGACATACAGGACATACTGCTCCGCCTTTTCACGTTTTCGACTCACAGCTGCTGCTAATGGGTATCGTTGCTTCCCGGCCCCAGCAAGTTTGAAGAGGGAAACATGGAGGACCACACATATTCAAAATGTAGTCTCCTTTTCTTTCTCTTTCATTTTCGTCGGGTGGCGCGCGTGCCCGCTCGTGGTGTCTGCGCCACTCTCCAACATGAACTCATGGATGTATTAAGAGAAGGTATGAACTCCAACAATGACGGCTGATAGACAGCCTTTTGCACACCTTTGCTTTTGTAAGTGTGAAGGCTACCGTAGCTGCAAAACTGCGTGGCGAGAGAGAGTTGATTGCGATATATGATCTCAACGCTAGATGTGAGTAATTCTTACACCATGTAGCTTTAACAGGTTAGAGCTTACACACTGCCTGCGTGACACGCACGTCTGAGACGCGGTTTGAGCCGCGCCGAAAATGCGTGCGTGCTACAAATAGATCCAACGCCTATTTTTCGCGTGACACGCAAGCGTGTTGGAAGCGTTTCCAGGCAAAATAGAATAAGAAAAGATGTTTATATGTAATTTAGACACTAATACATTTCATAAATGATACAAATGTTTGAAAGTCTCTAGGTTTTGATATAAATGCAGATATAAATGTCATTTAAAAAAAAAAAAAAAAAAAATTATCGATTTTCAAACATTGCACCTGTCAATACAGAACAAAATATTCTGGAGCCTATTTTGCCGTCAATACTGCCGACGTTGTCTTTGCTGTAATCATATCAGTATATATTTATGTTTAACATGGTATTTCATTCTATCAATGGGAAACATGCATGTGTCCAGACAAGGCTAGCAGCAGCAGCAGCGCTGCGTCAGACACCTTTCTGGTGTGTAAAGACATAGAAAACGCCACGCAGCCGCCACGCAGCAGAAACGCCACGCTCACGCCACGCAGCAGAAACGCCACGCTCACGCCACGCAGCAGAAACGCCACGCTCACGCCACGCAGCCAGTGTGCAGCCGACCTAAGAGCCTCACAGGAGCAGCCAAAGAGCTGCATGCAGCTCAAGAGCCACAGGTTTCACCACCCCTGTTCTATATGAATGTCCCTCACTGGTTGTTCTTTATCTTTCAGGGCGATCCAGGAGAGGATGGAAAGGCTGTAAGCATCTTTGTTTGTATTGAACACAATGGGATGTTTCTGTAAAAACATAATAGGCATAGGCATTTCTAGATCATTTCATAAAAAAATAAAAATAAAAAAACCTGCTAGTGTCATTTTTTCTTTTTGCTCCCGTTTCCCAGGGTCCCGCTGGGCCACGAGGGTTACCAGGAAACACAGGATCTGCTGGAGCTAAGGGCCAAAAGGTTGGAGTGGAATAAAGATGGATGGATTATTTTGTGTCTTGCAGGGCTGCACAATATATCTGTTGTTGTTTTTTTGTGTGTGTGTAATTGTCATCTCAATATAAGCTGGCACAATTAACCCATCGCATGAAGCTGCGACGTATCGCGAAAGACACTCTGAGATTTTCTGTGTTAGTTCAAAGAAAATATCAGCCAAAAACGCTACTTTAAAATCGGTGCCTTTTTGTTTTATGATAATAAAGAGGCTTTTAAGTCCCGCCCCAACAAAAGGCCTAAACGGCAAAAAAAATAATCCTAAAAAAAAACCTGATTTGTTTGAAAAATAAATTCATGAATAAATATTTTTAGAAATTTGACCGGAAGAGACTTATATTGTTAGTCGCAGTTATTTCGGACACAGTTAATTGATTGTCGGATTGTTACCACTTTAATAATGTGTGAATGTTTGCAGGGGGAGGTTGGAGA
Organism: Perca flavescens; assembly: GCF_004354835.1. Classification (NCBI taxonomy): domain Eukaryota; kingdom Metazoa; phylum Chordata; class Actinopteri; order Perciformes; family Percidae; genus Perca; species Perca flavescens. The sequence goes on from NC_041354.1 coordinate 16,709,099, forward strand.
GGGTCAACCAGGACCCAGAGGCCCCCCAGGTCTACCAGGACCGCCCGGATCGGGCACCGGGGACCGGCCCGTACGTCCACACACTTCAGACTTTTTTTTCTCCTTTTAACGTTTTAGTTATTGTTTCAATTTCCATGTTTTTTACTATGTGTTGATAGACGTTCTTTGACATGGAGGGCTCGGGATTCCCAGACCTGGACAAAATACGGGTACGCCGATGATCATTTAAATGATATTAATAAGAAATGGTCTACTTCTACTCCTACATATTCAGAGAGAATTTTACTCCACTACATTCATCTGTTACAGCTTTAGCTTTAGTTACTTTACACATTATGATTTCTGCACACAAAACACATGTAGTTTATAATATCTGATGTTTTATTATAAACTAGCCAATATAATATGATTTAGCCGATTAATTTAACTTTAACTTTAGCCGATTTAAATAACTTTGTTGATTGACCAAACTGTTTGGATGTCGAACGAATGCCTCTAAAACCCCAATTATACACATCTTAATCGGAAAATGCTCAATTCTGAAGATCCAGATTGGTAGATGTTGTTTACATGACCTGTATTAAATACAGAATCTTGTCATATTCGGAATAATCGTGAAATATTGGATGTGCATGTAAACGTACTCAATGACTCAAACCGAGTTTTGGTCTTTTTACACACCGTAATGACTTTGTGGTTTGTTACCCAGGGTGCCCGTGGTCCTCCAGGCCCCCCAGGCCCCCCCGGCCCCCCTGGGGTCTCAGTGGCTCTGGGACCCAACGGTCCCGTAGTGTTTGGACCCCCTGGACCACCAGGACAGGACGGAGCCCCCGGTCTGCCTGTGAGTAGGGTGACACAGTTTTCATCATAAAAACGTCTAGTCTTTCAGTCGATTAGATGATTGTCAGGAAATGAGTCGGTGTTACCAAAAAATAGAAACACGTTCTTAAACACTGATTGCTTGTGCCTATCCTGTATGCCGTTTCAGGGCCCCCCCGGTCCTCCCGGTAAACCTGGTCAACCCGGACTCAGAGGAGAGAAGGTGAGAATGCACGGACTGATGCAAGATTGCTGAATATTTCTCACAAGTTCCAGATAAAAACGTGCAGTTGGCTTTTTTTTTTCCAACCCGATCCATCTAAAGGCGCTGACACACCAACCCGATTATCGGCCATGGGACAGTCTGGCGAGGTCGGTGACTCGAGTCTGTTCAGTGTGTCAGTGGGAGGAGCCGTCAGCCTTCATTTGGGTTGATTTGACTTGTTGAATGGGAAGGCGGGCAGTCGGACTCAATGACCCATCTGATTGGTGGAGTGTTAACCCGGAGCGTGACTAACACCTCTTTCAAATAACAAAATCTTTCAAACTGACCTTTGTCGATCTGAAATGAAGACCGATTCAGGAACTGCACGGCCTATTTCTCGCTTAAAATGTTTTCAGAGACACGTTTCGGTGAACTATTTTCGTAAAATACGAGATTGTATTCCGAACGAGCCGCCATTATGGTCCGGCTTTGAAATTCGGGAGAAGCTAGACCCACGTGACGCATTCGTCCAATCAGCTGCCGGTTTTAATTTTTTGGGGCGACAATACAGATTAGCGCCGCCTGCTGCTATGGAGACGTATTACGTATTGTGCATGCGCAGAACGTACACTCAAGTTGGCGTTGCTTCGGTGTGTTCCGAGGAACTTTTTGGACCTCGTGGAGCCGACTGACGGTCGGCCGTCGGGTTGGTGTGTCAGAGCCTTAAGGGTTGTTGAGGTATTTCAGCGAGTTATTATAAGCTCCTAGCGTGGCTATAAACTGTGTAAAGTTCTTTTTCCCTTTTCGGTAACTCTTTATAATACCGACACACTATGAGGCAGGGTTCAACATTAAGGGTTGCCCGATGGCCCGGGGCAAGTAAAACGCCACTTCGGGCAAGTAAATATAACAACCCAGTTGTCCGTTGGGGCGTCATCGTATCATAATCATGATGTGTCTAAAATGTTGGAAAAGCTAGAGCAGATAATAAATAAATAAATAAATAAATAAATAAATAAATAACATTTAAAAAAGCTTAAAGACAAAACTCGCTAAAGAAGTCCAACTACAACGTTAGATCTGAAAAAAAGTCTTCTAATGTCCCATTAATGTTTTCTTCAAAGTTTTTGGTGCTTTTTTTTTGCCGCATTTCACATTCATTAAGCTTAGGTGCTGCCAAAACCGGCTCGGGTGCTGCCCCTATTTTTTTATTTTATTTTATTAAAAAACATTTTCTTGAGGAAAGACCCTTGAACCCCTTGGCCAAATATGCGCACATAAGTCTTGGATGTGTTACTGCATTTTCTCATCGCATCACATCCCTTTCTAGGGGGACTCTGGTGATCTTGGTCTTCCTGGTGCAGCTGGTGCAAAGGTGAGTTAAGTCAGATTTTCTTTTTTTAACCTTAAAAGTCTGTGTCTTTTTCTTTAAAAACTAAGTGAACTGAAATGAAAATGAGGACATTTGTGGCGGGTGCATCCACCTAGATTCTCTCCTTCCTGTTTGTTGCCTTCCTCTAGCAAACCTCGCAAGACTCCAACTTTTTCACGGGCCTGTTTTCTTACTTTGCTCCATCCTCTACGGTGTGTAATGGGTCGCAGGTACTCCGGGGGGGGGTCTCTGCTTCCGGGATTCCCTTCCTCCCTTCCTCCCTTCCTCTTTCCCAAACGTTTTGGATCAGTTTCCATCTCTTTGTTTTTAACCAGCTGTGAATGATTCCACTTTTCTGAAACCACATCCTCCAAGCTATATTTCCTAAACCTTACACTGACAAGAGGTGCTTTGCTTTCCAGCGCTGGAATGTAACTAAGTACATTTACTTCAGTGCTGTACTTGAGTACAAATGTTTGAGGTACTTGTACGTTACTTGAGTCTTTTCTTTTCATGCCACTTTCTACTTCTACTCTGAGAAATATTGTACTTTTTACTCCACTACATTCATCTGTTCCAGCTTTAGTTACTAGTTACTCAAAACACATGTAGTTTATCAAATCTGATGTTTGATTCTAAAGTAAACTAGCCTTTTTCCGAGTGTGACATCTTACCGTATCTGTTTCTGTTGTTGTTAAGACTTCTGCCTAACCCCTGTCTCTATCTCTGCACACATTTCATGCACGTCACCTTTTTGTCCTCCGTCCCTCTCTTATTCTGCTGCTGTTGCATTCAGGGTAATCTCACTACCTGCTAATAACCTGTGCGTCCCACCTCAGGGTGCTCAGGGTGATCTAGGAGCGCAGGGCACATCGGGGCAGATCGGGCTGGCAGGGCTTCCAGGTCCCATGGGACCAGTTGGACCCCCTGGACCCCCCGGGCCACCGGGGCCACCGTACGGCGTTGGTCATGTGAGTAAACACACACACACGCAGGTGCATGGGTTAGGGTTGGGGTTAGAACGCAGTTCAATAGAATTAGACTGCGCGCTAGAGGGGTTATAAACCTTGCTACAGAGAGAGTGGGGTCCTGTAAGACAGCGTTTCTCAAATGGGGGTACGTGTACCCCTAGGGGTACTTTGGAGGACTGCAGGGGGTACGTGACATTTTTTGCAAAATGTTTTTCAGTTATAAGGCTGTAGTTACTTCTACTGGCTTTTGTCGCCGTTTTTGAAGTTTGTCACCTTTTTTTGAAGGTTTTGTCGTTTGTTTTGACTTATTCTTGCCTTTCTTCCTTACTTTTTCTACAGTCTTTTTTTTCTTAGAAGTTTTTGTCACTTTTTTCGAAGTTTGTAGCTTTTTTGAATTTTTTTTGTCACTTTTGTCGCCCTAGTGTTGCCTTCCTTCTTTCTACTGTGTTTTTTTTTCAAAGTATTTGTTACTATTTTCGACCTATTCTTGCCTTACTTCCTTTTTCCAAGTTTTTGTCTCCTTTTTCCATCAGCATTTAAATGTGTTCCAGGTCCAAGGCTGTTGTTTAGTAAATCTATTGCTGACATCGCTGTATTCTTCCTCTTTATATAGACTTTTCTTTTCTACCAAAAATTATTGCCGCTGGTTAGGGGGTACATGGCTTAAAAAAACTGTTCAAAGGGGGAACATTATTGAGAAAAGCTTGAGCACCACTGGTTTAAGAGGACTGTCCTCTCCCGGTTAACCAAAATATAGCCAACACTGGGTCGGGTTTAGCCAGGTTTAACAGACAAAGTTTTAAACGTTGAGTGCCAGAAACTGGATAACTCTGGCCACAACCAGAACATGTGTCCCAGCGAGGCCACACTGCTCGCATAGAGGATTTATATAAGAGAATCTTGGGACTTAGGTTTTCTTATGTGGACTGGTGAGAGCAATGAGATTTGCCATGATGCAACCAAAATAAATACAGAGTTGGGTCATCTTCCAGGATTGAAACAAAAAGAAAAAAGTCTCGGGCTGCGGCCAAAGTTCCATACGAACATCCTATTTAGTAGCTAAAACAGTATGTGAGATTTTTTTAGTACATCCAAAACCTTAGTATATAACCAATAGTACGTAAGT